>NW_008751716.1:1518970-1549647 GCF_000715545.1 Opisthorchis viverrini | reverse complement strand
CGGCCTTCGTCAAGCGATTGACGAAACACCAAGTGTAAATGATTCGCCAGTGTGGAGGACGTTTATTTCGGGACCCTTGGATGGACCTCGTCGGGCCCTAACGCGCAGAATGGGTTGATCTATTGCAAGAGGACGCTGGGGCTGAGTATAGACACGCACAGTGTTCTCTGGGTCATTCGTCTGTTCTGCATTTCTGTTCCTCAAGAATGAGGCGGATGGCTTGTTTCTGCGGCGATGCCTCATGTATTTGAACAAGCTGCTTTTGTTTTTTCGAGCGAGGTCCAGAATGGTGGCTTGTTGTTGTATGTTCCATAAGCGGATTTCTGATTTACAGCGGTTCCACATCTTACGAAATGCCAGCTCATCTTCTGTATCCCCTGTAGTCAACTTTTTGAAAAAGAGTTGGGATATTTTTTCCAGAAGTCGCCGAATCCTTTTTTCCCGCCTGCGGTCCATGCGAGCGCGTGCTGGTTCTTCTGGGACGAACGTCGCGTCAGCCCCGTGAACTTTCTGGACAATGGTCATATATGTTCTTCCGCTGGAGCTGGTCCCAGCGTGATTTGTTCAAGGACGATGCGAATTCCTGAGAAGTCTGCACGGCAGAAGTATCGAAACCACGATTGAGGTTCGGGCTTTCTGGCTCAATAGCAGGTGAAATCAAAGGTCAGCACACAGTGGTCGCTATGCCCCAGCAGAGCGTTAATTGTTATCCGATCAACGAAGTGTCTTTCTTTGGTGATGACCAAATCCAGGAGGGATGGTAGTTGGCCTGCGCGGTATCTGGTGGGTGCAACGACATGTTGAGTCCAAGCGCTCTGCTGAACGACTTCAATCAGCGCCGCTGCAAAAGGTCCGCCTGATTCGACGCACTGGAGTTCCATCCAAGAGGCCTTTGGGGCGTTGAAGTCACCTACCAGCAGGAGATGAGTGGAGTGGTGGTCGGAGGAGAGTTTCTCAAGGGTTTGTATGAGGAATTGGTCAACTTCAGGTGGACCCGAAGGGCTACGGTAGACCACACCGAGAAGGAGAGAATCGGACCCGCACAGCGGGATTTGCACCCACAGTGCATCGCAAAAGGGTGCAGGTGTAGTATCAGAGAGGACAATCGGGATTGGTAGGGCCGAATGTAAATACAGAGCAACCCTCAAAACGAGGGCGTTTGGAGTCAGCTCGAAAAATCGAGTAACCGTTTATCGAGATCTCAGCGACAGAGACATCTGGTGTGAGCCGAGTTTCTGTGAGTGCGGTTATGGACGGTTGTTCAAGGCAAGCTGACTGTTTAACATCGCTGATTTTGTTGAAATGACTGTCTCTGCTGCCTCCGGGAGTGAGGAGCCGAAAGTTGAGTGACCAGGGTGGTCAACAGACTTAATAGTTGTGCACCAGGTTTGAGTCTGAGTCCAAGGCTCCGAGGGGGCCTCTGGGGCGATGTTGTCTGCTTCTTGCCTTTGTGGTTTCTGGGGGTGCTTTTCGCCTGCGGGTTTTTTTCGTTCCGTGAGAGCTCGGTTTGCTCGGGCTTTTTGGCTTTGGAGGACAGAGTTTTTCCCCATGGGCGAAAATTCCGACAGATGCTGTTTGTAGCTCTTTTAGCATCGCTTTTCGTCGACCAGATTTGCTGTTGATCAATGGTTTGCTGCAAGCTTTCGCCTTTTTGGATCCTTGGGAGTTTTGTCGCGGTTTAACCGGAAAAGTGTCGCTGTGGGGCCCTGAGCGATGGGTGGCGGCACCACGAAGTGATG
Organism: Opisthorchis viverrini; assembly: GCF_000715545.1. Lineage (NCBI taxonomy): Eukaryota > Metazoa > Platyhelminthes > Trematoda > Opisthorchiida > Opisthorchiidae > Opisthorchis > Opisthorchis viverrini. The sequence goes on along the minus strand of NW_008751716.1, from coordinate 1,547,908 downwards.
ATTTTGGTTGCGCTGCCAACAGACTCGTTTTCCCGGAGGACTGCATCTTGAAGGCAGCCAGCAGTTTTCTAATATGACGAGTTTTTTATAGCTTGTTTGGCTGCAGTCGCTCTTCTTCCGCGTTTGTGTGAAAACCCGTTCCTCCAGCGATCAGCGTGGCCAACTGGATGTACGAGGGATTTTCCGGATGGCTGTAGTCATGTTTACGGCTTTGAGTGTCGGGGTCCTGGGCGACGGTTGTGTCTCCAAGCAGAGAGACCGCTTTTGACGGAGTGGAGCTGAAGACAGGCTTCGCTTCTTGTCCCCGCACATCTGACTCAGTCCAGTTCAGAGGATGTGACTTTGTTGACGAGCGCGCGGCTGCTGCTGTGCTCTCGAATGCGGATATAAGCGTTGATAGCTCCACGTAGTTTGGGCGCTGCTTGCATGTGGGGTTTGCCTCCTCCAGGGCGTCCCTGCCTTTGGTGGGCGAGAGGCCTGTGGTGGTCGAATAAAAACTGCTGTCCGGAGACGCAGCTGGTTTCGCCGGCCTACTTTCGGGAGCACAGGGGGATAATAATAATAATGCTTATTCCCAACTTGTGGGTGGCATACCGTCTGGCATGATCATAGTTTTACAGTCAGAATGGAGCATGACTGAGGGACTTGTGGGGGTGCGGATTGCACAAAAAGAGGACACTGTCACAAACAGTGTGGAACATCCGATGATATAGCAATAATAGGTTATTTCCCAACTCATTGGAAAAAATGGGCATGAGGTTCGACTAGATCAAAGACAGTCAGGTGGCATGAACTACAACGGAAAACCATTGCTGGCCATGAGTGACCTTGGGTGGTTAGGTAAATGGCCGGAGTCAAAACGAGCAAAAGTGGAGATAGAGATGGGATAATTCGAATTGGGAGCACATGACAAGTTTTATCTCAACAATGTGGTTTAATCTGAAAGCAAGCAGACTCACTGGTTGCACTGTTGTAGGGATATCAGGTTCAGGGGAATAGGTTGGATAGGGGCAAGTTGCTAATACATAGGGCAACCTGAACTCCGTATACGGATTTGAACTTGTGCAACAAACAAGTCGAAATTGCAGCAGGAACGCCAGGCTAGCCAAATCTGAGCGAAAATGTATTGGGTACGGAAGAGCTCATCCCAGAGACGTGGCTGGATGGGAACTGCTTGAAGTTGTGACTACAGGCTTGAGGGGTTGCGGTCGAGATTCTGGAGAAAATAGTTGCGGGAGTGCCGTCTCACTGGGTATGAAAGTGCCATGCCATCATCGCACTGACATGCTTCGGTTTATGGACAACCCCGTAACGGTCGCCAAGGGTCGGAGAACGAATTCGCATTTCCGCGGCAGCGTTTTCTGGGTGGAACAGAGATTGGCACAGGGAATCATGCAGATGTAGGCTCACGGATAGTTTCCATTTTGTTGGAGGAAGTATGAGAATAGAGCGGGCACCAGCCAGTTTGAATGAATAACAGTTCTAAGGGGCGTTTTGGCAACTGCAGTCGATGATTGAAGCTTCTCCGCGTACTGCCATGGAAGTGCAACGCGTCATCGATATGTTCGCTCATTACGCCAATTAGACGTCTTCGTTCTCTGACAAAATCAACAACCTGCCGACGTTGAATTAGCCTCGGACAGCCTGGAAGACGAACCACAAGATGCTAAGCTAATTACAACAGATTATTATGTGTTGCAACTTCATATATATTTAAAATTGCCTCCAATCTTGAATGACTGCCTTCCCGGCTGTACAACTTTTCATACGCCATTTGAGCTCTGTTCTGGCTAACGCGCACATTTTGCACCTCTTTAATCTAATTGGTTTGGTTTTACCACCATCCGACCATATATAATACACATGTCAGGCAGATTTCGTTCAAAAAATGTTTTTCCCTTGACGTGAATATCATGCCTTCTTCTCCATCCCTGGGGTTAGCTATATGCGTATACTTGCATACCCGTTGGAAAGAAAAATAATAAATCATTTCATCATGGCAAAGGTGCCCAGATAGACGGTTGTTTCTTAGCACAAATGTTCTGTCCGCATCGTTGCGAGGAGATGAGTACGTTTGCCACACCTCTCAAGACCCTGACAATCCTACCAAACTCCGATGCCTCCACTTCAGCTAAAGGTCAAAACATGGAATTGCAACTTCTCGTGCTACCCAAAATCGTCTAGATGGGCACTCGGAAAAGCAGCACATCCAATAGCTAACATATCACCATAACCCCCTAAACACAATCACTCAGTCGGTTTCGAGTCAGAATATCAAATCCGCTCACGCCGAACTGATTCTTTCGTCCAACAAAACCGAGGACCTAACCACCAATTGTTTAACGAAAGAATTCAGCTTCCACAGAGACTAAAACAGACAAGAAGCTTAGCCCTTCTTGAAAAAACTGACAGACTGATCATCAAAATCTCGCCCACCTCGGTCACTTCCCTGATCATATATTACACATCAGACCTGCCTTTCGTTCACGGCCCGGCCCGTGCATTGGATCCACTTTCAGCTCATCATATTATTCCATACTCCAAACATTCACTGCACAACCATCACATATCTTTCCTGGAAGCATAACCAACCAACCGGATTTCTCCATCTATCCAGCTGGTTCTGCGCACTAAACCCTCTATTTTCGTCCTCAGTCCAAGCCAATAACTTGGCTGTGTTAATGAAGCATGCCCGCTGCATTGTGAAGACTCGCTAGTTTTTCCACAATGCGGATACATGTACGAACAAAAGTGTTGTCCAGTAACCGCTCCCCTTCCTTAAAGAACGTGTAAACATGAATGAAAGTGGTATGCAAGAAAATACTGTTAATTGCTGGGTTTGACCAAAGTATAAAAGTGGAGCACAGTCTGTTCTGAAAATCAGTGGACTCTGTTATTTTTGGTTCCGTATTAATATATGTGCTTTGCGTCCATCTTTTTTGGTTTCAACCAGGGAATTTGATAAAATTCCAAGCACGTGTAAATGAATTCTTTCATTATATACATTACATTTTCTCATTGTTTGAACATACAAAGTTCAAATCCATGGCTCAGTCTCATCTGTCTTTGTTTTTCAGGCATTCAGTGTCTGTTATTTACTCCAAACCCCTAGTTTTTAGTGGTCTCATAGGTGCTGACGTCGCCTGTTGATTGACGATTAGGCGCCGAGACTCAACTACTTGAAGATTATCAAAGGCATCTATCTAGAGTGGCCAAATCAAAACTGTATCAAGCTCAATGGTGACATTAATCGAAATAATAGGGAAGAAGCGAAAATTTCCTCTTTGACATACACCTTTGTCCACAAAATTTTTTCGCTGATGCATTCTCTCCCATTATTCCCACCTACAGCAGTGCCCTTGTGTCTGACTCAAGAAGTGGAGCCAGTCGACCAATAGTGCACAACTCCATAAATCAGGCAACTGCCTCATTCGTCACATTAAATTCACATCTAACGTGGTCCCCGAGATAAATAAACCCATATTCAAGTTTCTCATTCAGAATCTTCGCGGGAATACTTGAACGTGCAAATCTCTGAAGAACTTGCACGCGAGGGTACATGAAGAATGCCACAGCGGAAAGCAACTTCTTATGTTTTGTTCGGGTACTTTGTGCGGCTTCATGATCATCGAACAACAGAAGAATTAATTCCGCGTAATCCAAGTTTGTCGGGTTAACCTGACATTTAGAATTTTTGGACTCTCACAGAGTTCGTTCCATGATGATGTGAGTGAAAAAGCTGGACATAAACAGGGACAAATTGTGGACTAAGCCAGTTGTGAGGAATCGTTTGGATAGTCTTTTTTAAAATAAAGCAGCCAAAAGCATAGGAACGGGTTGCATGGGACTATCAACAAATTTGGGCATCATAAGCTGGACGATTATATTTACAGGAACCAACATACACTGTCGTGTTCTGGTTGTAATGACCCGGCCATGCTTCAATGGGTATGTTCCATGCACTTTGAGAATTAAACCCATTATTATCGCTTTATTAATGAAAATAACTGCTATCGTTATTATTAATTGTTGTCGAGCAGAACCCCCTGGATTTGATCGACAGCATGTTTGATGCTGTTTAATATGTGAGCACTATTTAATGGAATGTCAGTGAAAACCATATTTTGGTGACAGTAAATGAGAAAACAAGCAGCTGCCTGATATCATATCAATAAGAGGGTTCTTTTTAAATTTTATAACTTTATTGACAAGAACCACGTTGATCTCCTTAAACAAGTTTCTCCGCTTCCTAAGTGCGCGCTGATATACGCTAAGCTCCCAATTGTGGAACTTCTACCAGGAAGCTTCGCAGACGAGGATATAATCCGTAATGAATTACTCATAAGGTTACTGCAAATTCATCGGCAACCCACGACCGGTTTCGCCCTTTTTGGGGCTCACCATTTGGGCGCAGTTCTCGGGTTTCCGTCAATCTTATGTTCTACTTGAAATCCGTATAGCCTTAGCTATTCGTCACAGCCCAGTCTGGCAGCCTGCCCTACCCACTGCTGTACTCGATTTCGCCTTATTTGGCTACCCATAGTACTTGCTAGATCCGTGTTCATGCGCGGCGTTGATTGACCGGTAACATAATCCACCTTAGTCTGTCATACTTGCAATTGTACGTGTTGTCGCTTACTTTTGCTACTTACGGTATTTATACTTATTTATACTTATTTATGCCAACCGACGAATACGAGGTCATTACTATGCACACAAATTTAAGCTAACGGTAAATGACGGACGTCATACTCATGACTGTACGCTATATCGCCTACCTTGGCTACAATTTGAGAATAAACATTATTATTATGATTATTTTAAATCTGCTAAGCCAGTGCCTATCTGCGCCATGATTACTGGGTCTCAACTATGTGTGGTGTCCCAATCTAACGGCCCATAACCGTGCGCGACCTCGCTTCTGTCTGCTGCATATGGTGAAACACGGGCCAATATGTATGCGGGCCGATAAAAATGAGACCAAAACTGTGCATGACATCCTAATATAACGGCAAGCAACGGTCCGTCATGCGCGTAACTGTAGTTGAAATAGCCCAACTTGGTTTCTTATCGAAACTGCTAGGCGTGTGCGTGTGCCAAACTGAGTATGAGGCGTCAACTATGCCCAGTATCCCAGTACGATGGCCAACGACGGCCCGTCATACTCATACACGATGTCACCTGCCGAGGCTTCTTATGGTGAATTCCAGGCTCCAGCACATGCTCGAAGCTGCCTATAATGCCTCAACTATACATAAATGACTAACCCAACGACCAATGTAGGTCCTTCATATCCATAACTGGTCTGCTTCCCAACTCCATGTCTGAAAATACGCAATCGCCTTCAACAGATAGTGTTTCCATGTTTATTGGTTGCATCGGCAAAAACATAGTGTGTGGCCAATCCAATTCTCAGTTTTAGGAAGCCGCATTTACTCATCAGAGTTGCTGAAAAAATGCATAACCAATTACGACTCGTACACATCTTTCGCGATATCATATAAAGCGCATGGTTAAACGTACTTGTAGTGGCTAGCTCACCAGGTGCTTAACAAATCCTTCTGTCCACAATCCCCGGTCGGTGTCTGCGATGAACTTGGAGCCTTACTATCACAAAGATGAACTCAGGGCTTCCTCAATTAGTCCATTTGGCATTTACGAGAGAGCCCTGTGTGTGTCGATGATTCAAAGCGGGATTTGGAAAGCATGTGCATCATTGGGCGCAGCAAAGTTAAAGCTGAAGCGAAGTGTATAGTTGTCGGTCATAAGACCAAGTAGTGTAGACCTGATTCCCAGGAACCAACAGCCACGCGCGTACTAAAACCTGCACCCATGGGTGAAGCCGTGGCGAATATCTAGAAACTGTGAAACACCAGAAAAAACCTTGGTTCCGCCTCTCAAACAGGCCAAGTCTCGCAGCCATACAGCAGAACAGCCCGTACAGCAGCCTGATACACATGTTGCTTGATGTTCACGGATATACCGGTTTGACTCCGTAGGTGTTTCAAATTAGCAAAAGCAAACCGAGCCATTCAGGTCCGTTCATTGACCTCATGTGTCAAACTACAATCGACATTATAACAACTTCAAATGTATATACAATGCTTTGGCATAACTCCCCTATGCGTCCTGGTACCGGTTTGCTCTGGATCTCTTAGACTATTGTAGCATAAAATAACGGACCCAAGGCCTGCATGATCGCTAGTCCACTAAGTACAAGTCTACCGATATTTTGTCTCATTTAAAAACCTGTTGTCATCAACCTAGTTGAGGTATTCGTTAAGTTTTTTCGTTCTAATAATGCACTCTATCCTATCAGAGATCTCATCAAGATCACTAGTCTTCATTGGTCTCCAACCAGACCAGAAAACAACCTGCTATCTTACATAAGCTTTATTCTACCCCCGAGGACTTCATCGGCCAACCAGAAGTGTCCCGCTTCATACAGTATTGCACATCTAAGCCTGATAACCCCAAAAATGACGTCCGTTATGAGGCAGTCCGGAAGCCGGAATGTTTCAGTACAATGATGGCAAGGCACTGACACACTCAGCTTGATAGCACACCCATTACTATCCCCTTCCTTCTCTTAATTATACGCTGTCGACCACTTGTTCTATTACTTGCAACTAAAAACAAACTCACGCCTCATCCCGACTGTAGCCTTATGATCAGGCCTGACGGTACTCCACCCAGCACTTGGAAATAAACATCATTATATTAACCCGATACAGCGCACACCAAAGGCAGGGATGAGGTTGGCTCATTGTAAAACATCTGCGCATTTCCCTCCTTTGAAAAGCAACAAAATTTCCGCTAGAAAATATTTAAAAATTAGTTTCAGAAGAAAGTTCAGTTCGATCACGAAATAAGGTAGAAATGGAGATGGTGCCCTCGAATGTCAGCACTTTTTATACGGAAGCTTTTAGAACCCTCCATATCTCTCCGTGACATGTCCGCCTTTTCAGCACCTCCTGTCCACGACCGTGCAAAAGACTGAACGATTGACAACTCTCAGCTCAACTACATGCTCTGAACCCAAAGATCCTCATTCCGTATGGTAAACCTCATAATCCGCCTTCTGCAATGAAGTAAGGGAAAACTAAAATGGAAGCAATTTCATTTAACGCCTGTTTCCGGTGTGAGCTTGCTCTGGTTGTGGCATATATCCCGTGAAATCTCCTTAGGACTCGATGAATCCATTGAAATAAGAGGAGAAGATGCTATGGGACTCACCAAACACACGCAATATGCCTCCTTGGGGTTAACCGATTCTGAAAAGCTCCACACTTTTTAGGCTGTAACACCTCCATTCTGGGATCGACTCATCGTGCAAACACGCAAGAAGACCAGATATTTCTGATCCCATTTCTCTGCAAGCGGCGAGCTATCTTGATTGCGCGCAATCTAGCTAATACAGCTTTCATATTCACATATGCCAACTCCATTTCGCATCAATCGCCTACCTATTATCTGCCCCTGAATATGGATTAAAGTTTATAAAATCGGGCAGCGTCACCTCACTGAAGTAGTTAGAAATTGTGACAACTTTTAACTGTTATTTCCGGCGACATTCTAGCTCACATCAAAGTGAGTGAGGAGATGTTTTTGGCATTTTTTCCATTTCGAGACTCTAATATAGACACGGCCGTTGTTACCTCGTTTGAATAGCAGCAATGAGCCACTGTGAACCGCCGATGGACCCAAGAATATCGCAACTACAATGAAAACCCTAGACGGCTCGTCTAAGATGTTGATGCGCGGGGCAGTCCAGGAACCCAACTACGACGTCGCGATGACGGTTCTGCGAATACCATACTGTCTGATGGCTTGCCGGTAGTTCACCATATTTGCAATATCTCTTAGAAAGCGCGTTAAGTGCACCCAGGAAACCATATCAATCCGTTTATTTCGTGCAAGTACTTATAAGCAGTGGCCAATTTATCGCAACGCCTGTTTGTTCTGCCCACAAACAAAATAGTTCATCCAACGGCACCGTTGCCTCGCTCCAGATATAGCGTGTGCCGACCATCATAAAGAACAAAACCCCCAATTAATGTGACGAATTCCTTAGCTTTGGCGGGAAGATTGCCGCAACGATAGAAGAATTTTTCATACACAAGTGGGCCCAATTAGCCGCACAACGCTCTCTGTTTGAAAACATTTGCAAGTAAAATAAAAATTTGCGTCAAAATGTTACATTTTGTCGCATTTGCTCACGCCAAAAATAATCGTAATCTACGTTTACGTTTTCACAGCTAACAGAATCTCATTGTCCACTGAAGCAACCATCCCCCTGGCGGTAAATCTGGTGGAATACTTTCCTAGCATCGTTGAGACCTCGAGATGTCTGGGTGGGGCTCAGAAATTTGGGCTTGTACTCTGAACTCAGTTACTTGTCTCTTTCGTTCCATCAGGGACACGTCGTAGCTTTTGGAATTGCGATTCCACTGCGCTAATACTGAGCACCTGTACAGGCCGCGAACGGCCTTTCCCTTTTGCGTTTGCGTGGACGTAAAGGGCGTGATTATTCTTTATGTCGTTTTGAGACAACCTCCAAATCCAATACGGAAGGAAAAGACTGAGGAACCAGATTTTCCGCAAAATTTTCCGCCGTTTTAACAGGAACAAAGCACGGAACCACCAACAGCCGTTAAAATACAAATTCCGCGCCCGCAGTGGTCTCCGGGTTCGTTTAAACAACTTCTAAGAAAACCGCGGCCGCATGTGAAGACTTTAAGGACCCGAATTTATACCATCAAGTACTAAAGCGTTATGTGAAAGATTCCTTCCTTCAGGCTACGGTTTCAGGTAAATTTTGGGTGCGCGTCAAAGGCTCGGCCTCTGCAAGCTTGTGCATGAGGTAAAAAGGATCTTACGGCGCCCAGCGTGAACATCATACAAATGTTTATGGGCATCGTGCGCTTCATACTTACCTACAAAGGGTAGTGCATTTAAGTTGGTATTGACTTGAGTGTCCTGTCTTGGATTTTGTGACATGGTTGCAGCACGACAAACGTTGTTCCGGCCAGTGCAGCCCTATGCATCATGAAGGTGTACAGGCCCACAATTTTGTCAAAGGAAAGATTTGATGGGCCATAATGAGTCCGCCGTCAAGCACATAAGTGACTAGTGAAGTATTGGGGGGTGATTTTGCTCATTGCCTGAAACTATGTGTCCGGAGTGCGATATTCGGCGGAGAATCACAGGATTCTTTGAACGATTGGTCACTAAGTAACAGCTTATAAAATGCGCATGAGCAGTCTTGAATATCATGAAGAGCACAAACTTCTCCGGTCACGGTGAATGCAAAAATTAACTGTGATGCAAAGAGAGAACATGCAGTATGAAGGCCTGTGTCCTGCTCTACCGACTTCATCACATGAAATCCTCGCGGTCTTCCACCAAACCAATCTTCAAGCAGGGGCATCTCTGTGAATTTTGCACAAGATGAATCCTTTAAGTACGTTGGGGCCAGATGATATCCATCAGAAATCATTGGGAAACGTCATTTAACTTGACAATGCATTTCTACCCGATGCTGCCTCATCCGTTGGACGAGGACAGCCTTCGTTATGCTTGGAAGGAAACGATTGTTACATGAACTTACAAATCGAGGCCCATCAGTCTCACTAGCACACCATGCAGAGTGGTCAACTACGTTTTGAGACAGGTCACCGTAAATCATCCCACTGCCAGCAGACCAATATCCCAAGGACAATGCGGCCTTCTTCGGAACTGTTCTAGCGTGACGAATATGCTGATATTTGTGGACAGCTTCACCCAAGCCAAAGACAAAAGCCCTTTTTTTGATACCATATTTTTCGGCTTATCTAAGGTAACTGGTCGAGTTCCAAACATTTTACTAGTCCACAAGTTAGAGTTTTATGGAAATCAAGGAGGAATTCTACGTTGGACTGAGATTTCATTGTCAGGTAAAGCATTCTGGGTGAACGTCGTCTCAATCCACTTTTCTTTTGGGTCGGTCTTCGTTGGTATTCCGCAATGCTCCATTTTAGAAGCGCACCCCTTTCTTATCTGTGTCAAAGACCTTTTGACTCGCTTTTAAGTCCATGTCTGTTTCTAGAGGACGACGTGAGGTCCTGGAATTCCAAATGCAATATCCTCCAAATGGGTGTCAGCGCTGCAAAGCAGTTGGCTCTTGACTAGAATCCTTCTCTGAATGACAAAAGTGTGTCTCTATCGTTCGAAGAGACGCACTGAAGGCTTCTCTGTGTTTGCTAAAAATGAACCAGACGACACTATGGAGACAAATACTAAAACGCATGTAGGTATCTGGCTCTTGCCAATCGTATACCCTCACCTTCCTATAAAAATCAGCTCAAGAATCACTCGTTGTTTTGTGGATGATTGGGCATACCGTTACCCGTAGTACTCGCAATTACTTCAAGGTACTCTATGTAACATACGTCCAACCAAGTAGTCAACCAAGTAGTATAGTCAGGGCGCAAGAAGAACGTAAACCTCATACGGTGTGTCCGACGAGCTGCTGCAAAGATGGTGGCTAACCTTGAATCCCTCGATTATGGAAACGTCTCGCGGTGGTCGACCTATTTCTCCTTGAGTATCCTCGCCTCCGAAGAAATTAGGCCCTTTTGGAATAAGGTTTGGTCAAAAGGTTTCCACCGCTGATCTAACTAATACACGATAAGTACGTGGTAAGATCTTGTTTAAGCTCACATTGCGTACATTTATTAAACAACAACCTATCGCATTGCGGACAGTCGGTGCCATGGAGTGTCCTTCCTCTGACGGTTGTCCAAGCTTCATCTAGAACCCAGTTCAAAATACATTTGGATGCTCGTTTCTCAGATCTGTGCCTTTTGGGAACCTNACAAAAAAAACCAACACAAAAAATTTGAGCGCGTCTCTATTCAATGTATTAACCCATGACTCCGTGAGTACGTCAAGTATCCCAGTAATGAACCAGGAAAGTACACAATACAACCGCCTGAGACGCGAACCCACCCTGATGGTGTAAGTTCGAAACGTAATTGTGCTTAGTTAGCAAGAAAGGAACCTAGAGTGAGGAGTTATGGTGAGGAGAATGCAAGTGTCTACTCGAGAGGAGGAGGGTTGCGATGAAGCTGTCCAGGATTTTCGAAATGAGTCTGAGAGGAATACAAATATGTCCAATCAAGTGAACGTTGGATGGCTTGTTGCAGCCTCTTCTCTTGTAATTTGTTTGGATAAAGGCTCTTTTTCATGCGATCCTAAGAGCCAGCGAGTCTAACTGGTCTAACTGCCCATAAAGTGGTGAGGTGAATTATGCACGCCTCACAGGCATCACCAGCATGAAAGGTTCCTAAATAAGTTTGGGGCTTAGATATGTGCTTATCCACTGCAGTTGGCATGCACATGATCTCGCGTGGAAAGTTGAATTCAAAGCGAAAAACATGTTGCAGTTTGGTGCATATATTTTACGCAACCGCTAGCCAGTACATAGGCAGCGGATCACGGGTGAGCTGGGCATTGATTGTCCACTGCGGGAAGTCCGGAGGGCCTTTGCCGAAAGTAATATGGACCACTGCATTTCAATTTGGCAAATTGCTCACGACTAAGGACATGTAGAATTACAGATGTACATGTCATCCTTCTTTGTTTACTCAGACCTTTTCTCACCCAACCATTCAAACACAACCAATGGTGGCCCTTTCTGAGGTTCCACTAGAGAACCTTTGGGTCACGCGTAAGTTCGGAGATCTTGAATATCGAACGGAAGAATTGGGCTTCAAAAGCCAAGCTCTGTTGGCACGGAAGTAAGCAAAACTATACAAAAATTCAGGTGTCTACGTTCGTGACCTTCAAAAGTGCTCAGTTATGTCACTGAACAGCGCAGCGCCGAGATCTGCAGACCATATAACGGCTGACGCATGGGTGAAGATCGGCACTTCCGAGACCGGTGTGGTGATTCCGGCTAGCGGTGCGAACACACGGATGTCAAGCTGGAGCAAGTCAGCGTAGGCTTAGCAGGCCACACGAACGCTGGCTGTTGAGCGAACTTTTCTACACAGACAGACACACGCACATGCTAACATATCGGTGTCTGTCGGGCTGGCCTTTGTGCCAAGGTGATTGTATGGGGGCCACGATGGAACAAAACAGGCGGGGGTCAACAAGCACACAGTCAACGTTAGTAAATGAATAGGACAAGTATATTCTCAATTTAAATTCATTGCAGTCTCCCAAATGATGGACTGCATCTGCATCGAATGACCAATAATGCATGACTATGAAGGGTGCGTATTTCAATGAATGGTGAGGAGCAATATGTAGCGTCGTGGATAAAAGTGATCCTCAAGTGCGCACACTCGTGTGCAGTCATTGACTGTGCGATTCTACATCGTTATTTTCATGCGGGAAATTCCGAGAATGTACACATTGTCCCCGAGGAGAAATATACTTCATGTGATTGCCTCAGCCAGCTGTGGGATTCACTCAATGTTTTTAGGGAACTCGGGAATTACCTTATATGTTAGTGTGAATATTGGTGTCATTTTAGTGAGTTTGTTTGGATCAGAATATCTACCTTGTGGTGCTAATTTTCGGCAACCCTGCTGTATGTGCGATAAGTTGTTTTTTCACAATTGTCGTTTTTATTGTGGCCACAATTCATATCTCTAGTTGATCGGGGTCGAGGTGGTTCAAGTGGTTAAAGCGCGAATTTACTGACCGGAAGGTCCGTGGTTCGAACCCGACCTCTGCCATTCGACTTTTCCTGTCTAGACTTGGGCGACCTGACATTATCACAGCCCTCGTGCCTCCTTCGTGTGGCATGGCAGCTAGGCACCGAAAGGGTGCTACGGCTGAACGATTATTATCATTATTTATAGTTGATCAGATAACTCGTATGAATTATAATGGGACTTTTCAGCAAAGACCCTTGACAGCCGGTTAGTGCGGCGGAAGGACGAATAAAACGGTTTAAAAGCCTCGTGCTTCTGCAATGAGCAGAAGTGACATCTGCGTCTTAATCCCTGCTTTTATCAGTTGGGTAATCGTCTTCCTCATCGACGTGGCGGATGAGTAATTGTTTCCGGGTTTGGTGCACACGTTACATACCCTCTTATTGCGTCGTTGGTTAGGTTTTCCAATACGGCAAGCGCAAGCGATTACAGCTTAAAACTGATTCTGTGTCAGATGATTCAGAATGCTTATGTTGAAGGCGCAATATGGGATAACCAGGACACCTTCTCCCTCGGCCGGTGAGAAAGGAGGGTATCATTCACCCTGGCAGCTATTAGTTCACCAACTTCCCCCCTCGGACATCGCTCAAGTTCATCGTGATCCAGCCAGACGTCAATTTTTTATGTAAAACCTATATTATCGGCTAGTAAAGAAAACAACGCAAGCCATTCTCTAAATTCTAAAGATCTGGTCTATGAAACAGCCTACATGTCATGACACCCGTCGAATCGAGCAGCGGTCATCCCTTGCTGAAACTTTGCTTTCCTTTTCTGACAGTGTATGAAGTCTCCAAAACATGACCTAATTTAGGGTCACGCAACATACACTACCGATATTCTAGATTTAGCTGTCCAGCTATTGCGTGATTCAGACGCAATGCTTCATAGTGCATACGGCGTAGGAGCTGCACTCAATTCCAGGGCTGGAGACACTCCATTAGACTGAATTCGATTTAAAAGACTCATTCTGCACAGTTTTATGCGTTAGTCAATATCAACGCAACTCAATGCAGCATACATTGTCCATCTGTCTTGTCGGAATGCAGTTTCGAGGCTGAAATTGGCAGGTCTTATCTCCTACCCTCAGGATGGAGAAAAATATTGACATTTTGGTAAAAGAAACGAATGCCGATGTCAACTGACTATAGCAGAAAGACCTACAAATACGTGTTGGATTTCGATCAGATTTCGAGCAGTGAATTCATCATCTGTCTTAGGCATAGCCTTTTCCAGCCAATACGAATTTTTGACACACAGTGTGTTAATTGAAAGCCAATAAACACAAGCCAATTATGGACTCTGATGCTATGGATATCATTTTCCGGCAAAAATCCCAACCTAAAATGATCCTTTCTTCCTGGGGTTATGCAACCTGAGGAGTGGTTGCAAGCTAATTTGGGGTGAGATAAAAAATTGTGCTGGACTGCTTATCCGAAGCATCCGATTCGATCGATTGAACACCAGTTTGGTCAGTAATTGCAGCCACACAAACCATACCAGTGAGTGGCAATGACGGTGGTTTAATCGGAGCTCGCAAAAATCGACTCACTGAGAGATTCAAGTGTGACAGTGGTAGCTGGTAACCTGCACAACTAAGAGATAGTCTTTCCTCTCAAGAGACAGCCTTGTCTCACTTCATTTTGTTCAATAATTTGACCAAAATAGGGATGTCTGTTGAATAAAATCTTGCAGCAAAAATATCCTTTGGGTTTGCAGCTGCCACGTCACCTGAAGAAAGTACGAATGCTGAAATGCTTCCAGGTCTTCCAAGCCTGGACAGTGTCATCATTGTTATTATTGAACAGATGACCAAGATCATTATCATGGCCGTCATCATTTTCATCGTAATCAACATCGTTATCATCAGCAGTTGCGTAAGTAGGGGCAGCAACACAGGCAGTATTAGCCCACGGCAGCGTCGAGATTTTTCCTGTATATCTCTTGCACAAATCTTCAACTGACGTTTTCCGTTTGACATTTGTGAAAACCGGAAATTCTGGTACGTCATCGAGGAAATTTTCATCCTGCCTAAAACCAACTTGCTTTTATGTGGCCTTTATGTAATAATCAAAATTATTTTCAACTGTGTTTCATCTTACTCAGTGAGTTGACTCAAGACACGTGAAAGCATTTTATTTCCAAAACTGACCGTAATTGCACGGACATCGGTGAGGACCTGAAAACATCAAAAACGAGAGATCCAGCTGGGTTCCAGACGAGTCTCTCGGAAATTCGCTAAATCGGTGCAATTTTGTTTCAACTAGAACGTTAAGATGACGGAAACCCGGGGACTGCGCCTACCTGATAAGCCCCCCAAAAAAGGCGAAACCGGTCATGGGTTGTCGACGGATTTTCAGCAACCTTATGAGTAGTACATTACAAAGATATACATGTATCGCGATATCTCGAATATCGTAGCGACTGAAACATGAGGCGGCCTGGTGCAGCACATTCAGTTGCCTCAAAACACCACAAACGAGAGATTCAGGTGGGTTCCAGGTGGGTTTCACGAAGAACCAAATTAGTTTGCAAATGAGTGTATATTCGCTAGATGAGGACCTGTTCATTCTGAGCAATAAATTATCATAGGATAGGTTGGTTTGTTTCAAAGTGAGTAATAAAAAAGTTTACCGGGAACACAGATTCGAACCCAAACTGCTCTCGCATTCGTATGAATATACACAAACAAAAAACAAATCACTTGTGGGACAAAACTTTGAAAACAGCTAAGAATACTTTGTTTTGATTTCTTTATCTTAGATGAGCCGAGGGTATATATTTTAGTAAAGGGTAATACACTGGAGAAAGGAAGAACTGCAAAGAGTCAGGATTTTATGTTCTACTACTCGTGGGATACATCAAGAAAAGTGTTCACCTAATATTTGAAAGATCTGTTTTTTCATTTGAAAATTTTCAACCGACTGTTGTGATGACATTTTTTGACCATACGCGCGCATGCGACCTTTTGAATAACAGTGCTTGGTTTTGAGTCCCGCTTTGGTGCTCATTACCCACTGAGGGCAACAGAGGATGGCTACGATCAAAATAGATGTGCCTCTCATATATATATATATATATATATATATATATATATATATATTCTGGTGCACTAATTTCATCTGATTTACCTCGTACGCGCGTTTGCTGTAAACAGCCCCTTTCGACTCTCTGGTACATCGAGCCGCATAGATACCAAGCAGTTTTTATAAGTGGTTATTTGATCTTAAGCTTTCTGTCTCAGTTGAATCGTTATACAAGTATAGAGCGTCTGCTTCAGGGACTTTAAGCAAACGTTTTCTTTCACCCTGTTGTCATTCGCTGACAGAGGGAGAGAGGGAGAATCAAGTACTTTAGTTGGAAACATTCAGTTTGTACTGACAGGTAATGCAAGTAGCCACTTCCAACATGTAGATGGTGGCCGTTAGTAGAAACTGATGCAAAGGAACGTACGTATCAGAGCACATAAATACGAAGGTACTGTGCTGGTTTTCTGTGCGCCTCAATGCAATAGGTGGAAAAAGTCGAACCAATAACCACCATTCGAAAAAAATCCGGGCAAATTCCGTTTTTGGGCATGTTTGGGAAGGAAGGTTATTTTTAACAGAGCAGTGGTAATTTCTTACCAATCTCAGCACAGCATTCTTTCTTTTGTTTTGTGGCAAGTTGAACCAGCCTTTGCAGCTCAAGGGGTATTTGTGTTTACAAAGGATATATCAGTATTCTGCACCTCTTAACAGAATGCGAACTATCTTGGCCTTGAAATGAGAGGTCTTTATCCAAAGGAATCATACATCAGTATGCAGTTTCAATAGTTCTCAGTTTGAATTTGAAATAGCTTTTGTATTTATGTAGCGTTTTCACTGACTTTTGTTTGCGAGCTGTTTGTTTTTAAGCAGAAATGCGACAATGCTATGCTCTGCAGATTTCTGGAAATGACAATAAGTTCTGCGGGCTGTCTAGCTATGCCAGTTTGATTAAGGGTCCAGAGGTTGATATTACTAATCGATGTACAATACTTGCAAAAATTGAAGTTAGACAAAATGAGAGAAAGATATTCAAGGCCGTTGCAAACTAATCTTTTAAGACAGGGTGCGCCGGAGAATATCCGAGGGCGAATTTTAGGACTTGGGTAATCTAGAATCGTTAGTATGTACGAACAGATTCTTCCAGATTGACTGTCTTTCTAATCAACCCTATATTGGCTCGGTCGGGCAGCAGGAAATTAGCAAAATTATTTTTAAGAAGGCCACAGTTTTTTCATGTTTGGCGTTATCCAACTAGAAGTACTTTCTCCAAACAAGTTGAAGAGTGAGGTGATTCTCAATGCAGAAAAAATTGGTGTTTTATAACGTGTGTGCTGAACAGCAGCAGAGGGTGAAAGTGAGAGCTGTAGTCATTCAAAATGACAGAGAAGAACACAGAGTGATGAAAATTAGGTTTCCTCACTTTGTGTTCTTGTTGAAGCCATAAGTGTTCAGACAAACTCACAGACAATTACAAACCGCAATCGGAACCCTAAGGAAGTTTCCCCATGGTATTCATCCTGATTTACACACTAGGAGGCGAAGCTCGTGTCTAAACGCCGTTCTGTCCTTGTTACGACCACTGCAGATTGGTCGAATTTACCAACTATAATTATTTGCCCTGACAGAGGTCAAGGTCTCGAAAGAGGAACCAATCATCTTTCTTGCCACGTGATCCTGTAGCCTGATCGATTCTGCTTTTGGAGAGCAAAACAGACGCTCTAAATTCACACGTGCGACACTGGAAATCCTGTTGGTTAGATAGGCACTCGACCGTTCTTGTTGCTATTGGACAATCCGAATGGGTGGGCAGTCAGACGAAGAAAAGACATCTGGGCGTCAGAAGTCTGTTCATAAGGGTATGGCTTACGTTTCAGTTGTTCGAATTCATAGTTTTATTCAACTTCTCAGAAGCTGATCACAACTGTGAAACGTATGCTCGACATGGTTCCAACTTTTCACGTTGACTCAATTTTGGAGAAGATCGTTGGTCCTTGTGGATTGTGGCAGTGGTCAATAGCTGTACTGCTTGCAGTTAGTACGGCTTCATTGTCCACATTTCCTGTGTTTGCCAATTCATTTTCACCTCACAGATGCCGGATGGAGGATTCAGCTGAAGAATACTTTGCTGCACAGAACTTTACATTTGATTACATAGCAAGTCGAATCGGACCCTGGCATACGAGTGCTGGTACCAGGATTAGCTCAGTAGGGGGAAACGACATTGGTTGTGTACGCTTCCAGTTAGATTGGAGTAGCGTCGACCTCATAGCATTCTTTGATCCAAACAACACTTTTGTCAGAACCGAAAACATGACCGTTGAACAGTGCCCTCTTGGATTTGTGCATCAAGAGAGTGCGATGCATTACCCTGGAAATGTGATTATCGATTTTGACACACGGTGTGCGAAATCATGGTTGGTACCATTGGGAACATCTGTTTATATGCTAGGTATGCTCTTTGGATTTATTTTCGGCGGATGGTTCGGTGATCGTTTTGGTCGGAAACCAACATTGCTCGGATTTTCGATTTTCGAACTCTGTTGTGGTGTGTGGACGTGCCTTTCTCCCAACTACGTTAGCTACGTCTTGGCTCGTTTCTTAATGGCGATTGGCAATACTGCGCAAATAAACGTTTCCAGTGTGCTGATCATTGAACTTACAGTGGCCCGATATCGTTCAGTTTTAACTGCTCCCCTCTCACTTGGAATAAATTTCATACACCGTGGACTGATGGCTTTTGAAGCTTACATGATACCTCAATGGAGGTGGCTGCATTTAGCGGTTATGAGTCCAAATTTACTGAGTGTATTATACTTTTTCTACCTACCCGAATCTCCTCGATGGCTTGTGGCTAATAACCGTCCGAACGAAGCTATACGAGTACTTCAGACTGGTTGCCGCGTTAACAAACGGAAGTCAATGAAAGCGGTTGAAAATGATTTTGAAAATGTTTTATCACCTCCAGAAGGATTTGAAAATCAAATTGGTGAGCAGATTTCACGGAGGAGCGCAAGTAACCAAAAATCTACCATTCTGAGACCGTTTTCGACCCCAAAACTTGCTAAAACCACTTTGCTTTGTTGTTTTATCGTTACAGGTATTGTCATGAGTTTTTTCGGTCTGCTTCTCTATGCAAGTGAAGTGCGAACCATAGTCTATTTGGCTGCATTTTGGAATGCATCGTCCTCTGTTCCGGCTATACTATTATCGTCCTTGGTATACCGTTACACAAAGCGTCGCAGACTGCCGCTCGCATGCATCATTGGGTTGAGCAGCTGTACACTGATTTTCGGCGGTATATTTACGACTTTTGGTCATCTTCGTTCGGATTTACTTCTGACCGTCTGTTCGAACATCGCACTAGTGCTTCTTAACTCTTCCTTATGTATGTGCTATGTGTACATTCCGGAATTGTTTCCCTCAGACATTCGGACAAATGCTTTCGGAACGGTATTGGGGCTTGCTCGTGTTGGCAGCATCATATGCTCTTTCGTTAACGAACTGGATCGATACGTTAAGCACGGGGTTCCCTTGCTTGTCTACTCCATTGTCCTTGTTGTTGTTTGGCTGAGCATATTCCTGATGAAAGATACCAGCGGGGAGAATCTGCCCGACAGAGGGGATGAGGAGCCTTCGTACGACTGTAATAGTATCACGCAGCCTACTGACCCAACTTGAGAATGTACAAAGAAATTTCCTGCGAATATTCATGTTGATGTTTGGTTAAATGTTTTAAGATTATGAAAATGACACTGTATTTAAACTCAGAATCGTTGTCCAATAACTCTGGGGAGCGAGTGCTCTTGGTTAATATTTGGATTACGGAAATCTTGCAGTAAAAGTACGGAAGTCTCCAGTATTAATGAGCTTATGCCTTGTGATACAAGAGTTTACCTGGCACGTGGGTTCATCCGGGTAGGGGCCACCAGAATCTTCTTCCTAGTATATGCCCTTCTAAACAACAATTACAATAAAGCTATCTCTAAAAAATTAAGCCCACTACGTGAGGCTTCCCGCTCTTCTTGATCCTTACTAGGCACATGTTCCTCTGACAAAAATTTGTACACTGTGTACGGAAAGACGAAGGCACCTGTAAACTTTGTAATATGGTCAAGAGAGAATACCAGATTTCATCTGTGTCTGTGGTGAGGCCAAGTAAGTGTAGAGTAGAGGTTAAGCTTTCCTACGAATCCACATCGCCATGTATGTGAACAATACAAACATGAAGATATTAGTGATGAATTTGTTTCCATGTTGGTTACTGACACGGGGTAGCTAGGCTTGGACCGAATTTGAGTATAAGCATTGTATTGGGGAATAAAAAGTTTCTCATAGAAATGCGTTCTTTCTTATTCAGTTTGTATTACTATTTGATGAATGCACTGAGGTTTGAGAACGAAAATCATTTACTGCTCGGCTGGATTAGTTTTGACGGTTGAAGCAGTTTTTGGTCAGTTTCATATATCCAACTGACCACCCAGGAAAAAGCTCCTTCTAATAAAACAATAGGTTGGGCAAAGATCTGTGCCATGCAGGTATAAGTCCACGAAATATATTGAGTTAAGAGGACCGAATTTGTGGTGAACCGGACCAAAAATGATGCTTGACCAAGCAGCATCTATTCTATACTCGATTTTACGTCGACTGGCCTTGCCTTACTTAAAAGACCACATTTCCGGAAGCAATCAACGCACCACTCCTGATTATACCAAACGTACCCCGGCAGCTAATCCTTCAGACAAAAATTGTTCACTTTTATCAAGCGTCCAGTCTATTCGATCTTGAAATATCGAAGTCGTTTTGAGCAGCGCGCCATTTATCTTCAACTACATTCCTTGGCCCGTCGTAAGAGAGTTTTGTTTAACAGGCCATCGCTGCTAACCCATTCAAGAAAACCAATTATTTTCATAAAGAAAACTACTCAAAAGGTTGCTGAAAACTCTTTGACAGCTGTCATGCTCTCTTCCCACAGGGAATGATTGGTTTGAAATGCGTAGGGGATAAAATGTAATAACCTTTGAATCTTTAGATGTTTGCGCACCTTCTCCTATTTGCATTAGGAAAAAAGTTATCTCTTTTTGAATCCCTTTCGTTCGTCATTCCGTCTGGACATACCGTTATAATTCGACATTTCTGGTTGCTGGTTAATCTAGTTGAGAAGTTTTGGTTGTTTATGAGTTGAAAGTATATGTAGGCTCAATTTTACCCCAAACGTTCCAACCAATTGCATACAAAGGAATATCCGCGGTCTATATAGTTCACCTGAACTGAGAGGCTTAGTTAGTAACTGCCGGATATTTTTAGACGCAACTGGAAATTGCTGGAGCGTTATAGAATGCAACCTGCTGCTTTTCTGGTTGCTTTGTCCCAGTCAGCGTTTCAATTTTTTCCAGCCAAGGATCACAAGAAAATCTCATCTTCGTGAGACACATCGCTGTGGAGCACTACTTTTTTCCCACTTTTTATTGTTCCTCAGTAGGGTCAGGACTCCCAGCAGAGTCAGAATAAAGTGAGGCCACATGAAATACATTTCCAAACTAGTATAAGGCTCTTCGCGAAGAAAAAAAGATGGATGCAGGATAATTTATTGTCAGAAGTGTAGAAGAAATATCTATTGAGGTAGATGCCCTTGGTAGAATATATATGTGTACTTCACGTTCAGAAGAGATAGCTCGTTCACAAGGACAATTTTCCTGCGCCATCGGCACTTGGCGTATTTTCGCAAACATGCGAAAAAATGGAGCAGTTGACAAATTATGCATCCGAAATATATCGATCATTGTGTCCTGATTCACTAAGGTAAATTCATTTGATTATTGATCTGAACGATTGGTTAGCTAACCCCAGTACCATGGTTGGGACCATATGTTTTGAGTAAAACCAGCGTAGTTCATTGTGTTTTCTGTGCTGAATAAATCAAAGTAAGCCTCCCTCAGAAAAAAGAGTGTTTTTGTTTAGAAAGAGGACCTCTCTTGAGATGAAAAAAGGTTGAGATCGCCAAACTGTTTAATTCTTCCGAATGCTTCACAGATCGAGATGGCGTATCAAAAACGAATCGGGTTTAATTTAGTTGAGGAAATAAAACACGCAACTTTCCAGGCAAGATACATAGCCTTGAAAGCAGAGAAATGAATATTTTCCAGGCAAAGTTTCAAGAGGACTGGATAGAAATTCTTTTCATTTGCTCTTGAGGGAAGGGGGTTCTTCCTGAGGCAAAATTTTTCTGGCTTTCTATGTTTGATACGGCCACAGTCAACAAGTACCATTTGGTGGACTCAAGAAAGGCATCAAGTTTAAAATCTCCATGCACCAGTTTCGGTATCTAGACAAAAATGAGGTAGTTAGTGGAAAAGGTATTCTTCCTACTCGATAGATTCTGCGATTCCCTCCATTTATCATAATCCGCATATGTTCAGCTCATTATGATGTTTGCTGCAGCAATGACACGGTCACTGATGTTGCTGGTGTTTTCTTTTGGAATGTGTAGGTAGCCCGAAGGATCCTTAGTAACCTATAAATATTGCACTGCATTTCTCCTTCGCGGACAAATCTACGAACAAGATAAAGTGACGTAGAGTCTACGCATTTTGATAGAAACACAGATTCCTGCCAAATTCAGCGTACTCTAAACAGCAGATTGATTGTAGACGAATTTTACGATTGATGTGCTTAAACGTGTTACACGAAAATTCACAACCGGAAGTAGGTACTGGTTAAGCACAACTTTTACCTGACAAATTTCATTGTTTTGAATTTCATCCACCACTAGACTTTTTGGGTCTCTAGTCTCCAATATCTCGATTTAATATGCTATGGATGAAAGAACAACCCATTCTTCAGGCTGATGAAAATGAGCAATTATCACCCCACCACACCGCAGCGATTCGCTGATTGGTTCACTGTGGACAATAAGGCGCCAAACTGGAAAACGGAAAAATACTTTCTCGCAGGATTTACTTCTTTTGATAGAGTTAAGTTCTGAGTTTTCGCGGGAAGTGTGTTTTTGAGAAAACAACGCGCTGGTTTGCTCCTAAAGCGATATGTGTTTGAGGAGACTGGATGTCCTGCAGGGAAAAGGCTTCTGAGGAGAGCGCAGTCTGTTAACTCTTTTTTGGAAATATTTACCATGCACGGGTCAGCTTACAAAAATATGTCATGTTTTGACTGCTTGGATAGGAGGATAGTTAGAGGGCAAATACTTTTGCCAGTTATCCTCCTAAATATCTCAAATGCCAACCAGCGCGTTCGAATTCTTGCAAGGCTGCACTTAGGATCTCCTATGGGGATTTTGCTGCGTGCAATGACATTTAATGATCAGGGTGAATCACGCTTGTCTGCGCCCATTCAACATTCATAAACCAAGGTAAAGCCTCCTCAGTTCGTTCAAAATAACAAGGATGACAGTGGGACGCGGTTTTTGAAGCTCGTCACTCAAAGGTCCCCACGCAAGACGTTTGAGTTTACCCGTATCCTCATTTTAGACTCCAACGTGCTGACCGCCATGTTTCAAAGTAGACGGAGGCAACCCCTGCTGAGTATGGAGACAGTGAGTGTTCGACTTGAAAAAGCAAGCGGGTGACAGTCTCGCAACCATTTACATTTGGATCATAAAACTCAAGCGAGCAGCACTGTCGAGAGCTAGGAGCATTTAATTTGACAGTGAAATTCGAAAGTTTTTGATACAGGAACCAATTTAAATACAAGAAGGCGTGCAGCAGAAGAAAATACACTGAAATCTTAAAGGAGTTTTCTGGAACGACGATGCAGCAGCTACATAATCCACGTGGAAGATGGTGCCACAGGTTGTGCAAGCGGAAACCCTAGAAAACAAAGGATGTTTATATAAACTTAAGAAGCACCCTGGCAGAAGTTCTGGTATTCCATGCTAGAAAGGTGCCCGGCATCAGAACGAAACCGAAGTTAAGTAGCTTAGACTCGTCTAAATAGAACGTTTTTACGCGTGTCATGTAACATACTTTTATTTCTGAGTTGTCCAGCCATCTAGTCTTGTTTGTTACGTGAACGTTTGTGAAGGATTGCGGAAATCCAAAATCAGTTTCTGGCATAAAATGCGCACGCTGTTGATGGTGTGAAGTACAGGTGAAAAACAAATAGGAACAGAAACCAACCTACAACATCAATTCAATTCATCCATATGCTTGTGTTCCCATGCCACTCTCAACCTTGCCACGTTGGCTACCTCGTAGCAAGAGACGCGAGCTCGCTCATATAGTCATCATAACCATGATCGTCATTGCTTTCATCATTACCGCCATTGTCGTCATCACCGTTTCCCTCATCGTCATCATCATCATCATCACCATCATCATCATCATCATCATTCATCATCATCATTCAACATCATCATCATCGATAACATGACATTAGTGTTCAGCCCGATGCTTCGCTACCTTACAAACATGTTTTATCTGAAAGCCTTATGTAGAGGGAAAGAATCAAGGTGCATGGGAAAGGGACTTAGTGCTAGCTTACTACAAGCATTCCGAGGTATCCACACCACGAATACTCATTCAGACAATCTGGATATAAACTGACAACAACACTAGCATAGATTGTTAGCCATATCCTGCAGTGTATTCAACCAGGCGCAGTGAGGATCACACAGTCCCCATCCTGGAAGGCGAGTAGCACCAACAACACCCAAAAGTTTGGTGATATCTTTCATACCCCTCTACCAGGTCCAGGGTTAGCAACCTATCTGCTCACACCGTTTTCCTCAATAATAATAATACCAATTTTCGTCCACCCATACTAATTTTATAGGGGTGGGAGAGTCTGATAGCTAACAATTTGAGTTTGGACAAATTCGTCAAGAAAACAACAAAGAATAGATTGTAGCCAGTCCCTTAGAAATTTTCTCACAACCTAATGAGATGACCAAGCCTACATAGTCTGGGCGATCGTCTCAGTGTACTATCGTGATTTCGTTCAAGGTCAGCATATAGGAAGTGGAAGAAGTTGTCGGTTTCTCCTTGCGGGATGAAGTTGTTGGAAAAGTGGGCCTTAATGAACTTCTGGTGAAGCAACCCCATTTCGGTTTTATTGTTTAAAATCACAAACTTGTTGTCTAAGTATCGGCTCAAATACTTTAAAGGGAACATTCTCTGACTAATTCAGGAAAATACCGGCTAGTATGAGCCATTTCAGTGGTGAGAGACGCCATCAGTTTGATGGTAGAGAGTGCCACTGAACAGTACTCTCAGTGTACATCGCAAAAGTAGCAGCTCTCGCGATCCGCCGACGAAATGGCAGCGGAAAGTCAATTCCTTCGATGCACTTACTTAAGTACATAATCAACATTTTCTCTCAAGGTGATACTGGTAAACAATGATGTCACGTCAAATGTGCACGTGAGCAAATCTTTCAGTTCAAGGTCCTTGATCTGCGGAATTGGACTGCATTGCTTAAACGGTGCGGAATGACGTATTTATTGACTTTGGCGTTTCGATGACCCATCATGCAATTAGGTGATAAGTTGCGAGTTGTACATACCTACTGTAGGTCACGGTGGGCAAACCATGTAGGCGTGGATTTAAATGTCCCACAGTTTGTCTTGAGATAAAACTATTTGCCTTCGTGCGTGTTAAGCCTGTTATCAATTAACCTTCTGTCACAAGCGTCTTATCTTAGTCGTTCGTTCTGACTGAACTCGGTTGTGTCCACAAAAATGAGCATGAAATCAGTCAAATTATCTGGCCTATGCCATTACAAACAACGCAAGAGAGTGGTAGTCTGATGATGCGTTGGGACAAAAAAATCATATCTATCATCAACGTTTTAATAGATAACGGGTTTCCAGATAATTTTGTTGGGAAGCAAATGAAGGGAGAAGAACCCAGTGTTGTTAGTATAACAGCTGAGCGGAAGCCCCTTCAGCCTCTTCAGTTTAAGGGTGAGTGCAAAGCCAACTTACTGAACAGAAGGTTCTACAGTGGCTTGAAAAAAGTTCTTGTCAGAGTAACATTTCGAACCTGATTTACAAGCGATCATCTGTTTTCAGTTAGTCTCAAAGATAGAGTGTCTTTCCGGTCCCAAACTATGTGGACATACTCGTTCTGTTATCGTGTGCCTTTAATCGCCTCTTCATATGCCTAGTTTATTAAACTGGGCAAAGGTTGAAGGACCTTACTCCACCCTGACTGGATTCTGGAACTGGGAAGAAGACGATTACTAGCTGTGCTAGAGCATTTACCTAATAAGAGCACAGATTAGTGCCTAACCAAATTTTCCGTAGTGTTTACAAGGCGTCTACCAATCATTTAAATTGGCACATTACCGCACGATCGCAGTGACTGAAGTGATCGTCATCCGTCGTCACGAAACGATCCTTTGTCGGCTATACGCTTTGTTCGTGTGCTTGACTTACCGTAGGCCAGTTCACCCTCCCCGTTTTTGCATCCTATTCTCAACACCATCACAGCACTGCCTGCAGTGATAAGATCAGGTAGTTCTGTTTTTGACTCGAAGTATTCACTTCCTGACACACAGTCAGTGCCCTATCTCACTCTGCTCCCTGTTTTGTTTCCACCGTGTTAACCGAATTGTTTTAATTTCTGCTTTCTTAGCCTTAGCAGCTGTATGACTTGAGTAGACTTTGTTGACAACATAAGTGTCAACCCATCTTCGCTCTAATTTTGAATGAGCATTTTTCTGAAATATTTTTGTCTCAAATCGAGGTATGCTTTTGTTTACATGCTCCAAGGACTGTTCTAAATCTCGGGACACTATTTATGTTAAACCATTCTTTTTTCCCAACTGGATCACTGTTCTTTCAAAGAAACCGACATCGGAAGATAAATCTTCTGCCAAATACTTTCACCTAGCCTCCATGAGGTGGAAGATGGTGACAGACTTTCGCCTCTCAGTGAAGCTGTCTGAAGAAAATGAATTGAGGTGTTTCTTTTGAGAGATGGTGTTTGCCAGCATTGACTGCTGAGAACAAATTTGAGGATTAATATGAAGTACTCTGTTCTGAAGTTTATTCCCTTTGGAGAGGGTAGTTTTGATAGGCAGACACTGCAAGCGGAGGGTCATCGTTGGAAGATAAAACTGGATACTTTTGTCGAGCTAAAAGTTTACTTAAATACCTCGAATGGTTGGAGGTGTCGTACACCGCTCATTTCTGAGTAAAACTGCATAATGCTGTCTCATGCTACTCACAGACGCGATGGCAACTACTTCCCGAACTCCTTGGGCTCGAGCGAGCTTAGTAAGGTACAAACTTGCTAAGCTAGCTGTCTGCATCTCGATTCCAAACCCATGCCTGCCCAATCTTGAGAAGCCTGACACTATCTCAGCCGTCAGGCTCCCTTCAAACTGCATGGTAGTTAGGTACCAAAAAGGTGTCACATCTGAACAAAAGCTTTTCAAAAAAACTTCCTATACTCTTACAATTTTTTTCCACCAGAGTTAAATCCCGCGTTTTGAAAAACAGTTGACCTTGGCAAGGTTGTTTGTCATTAGTATTGTGAAGGAATTCTAAGCACAAACGGTGGCATGAAATAGCGTGAAAGATATGACGATGGAAATGTTGATCGTTTGAGATGCGGCTGATAATGAAGGAAACATTTCAGATAATTTCGAATCGCCACTTGGTTTCAGTTTACACTAAAGACAGTATTGTTTCTCCTGATAAGTATGCTGGAAAAAGGTGATTAGATATTTAAAAAAAACACTTGGTAATTTTCAAGACAAAAATATATGATCTTTCGCGAAGAGTCCAAGAGTCTGAATATTTCAGCTAATCAAGGTCTCAAACCTCAGCTGATAAGAATGCTTGCATGCCATTTTTGCTTTTGACCTCAATGCTTGCTGTTGATTAAAAAAATCGGTTAATTTTGTTTACAATTTCTGTGCTTGTCGGGTCAGCTTCACTGGAAAAACACTTACCACTACGGTTCCTATGCAAAGATAAGCTTGTTTAACATTCAGTCAAACGCTCAGCAGTCGCTGTTTGTCTCTACTGCTGTGTTTGAACGCCTAAAAATTAACCATTTAGCATCTATCGCTCAAAAGCGCAAAAGCTGGAATCTTTATACCACATTTCAGTTTAAATCATTTTTCCAGTGAAAACGGACTTTATCCACTCCTGAACACTCATACTCTTTTACGACTACACTTCGATGCATTCAACCCTCCCCGGGAGATTGCGGAACAAACTGACAATTGCTCTAACTTCTTCCGGGTTAGGACGATAATAGTGGTAACAACGTCCCCGTGAATATGGTTTTCAGGACCTAACACCAAAATTCATAATTTGTACTAGAATTGCCAGAAAAACGTGTTCATAGCTACTGGTTCTGAAATGGAAGGAACTGTGCGGTTGTATTGTTAGGTTTTCTAGTGTAGCATAAGGCGTTGCGAAATACTAAATACATCTGTGACCTTCTCAGGAGAGTGGATTAATTCAGGAAGAGTGAGTGTCAAGTCAACTTGCTTTCTAAGTGGCAAAAAATAAAAATAAAAATACCTAAATTTCTTAAACGGTTATGTGGGTAATTAATTAATTTAGTAGGTGAGTAGGTAAGCAAATAAGTAAGAGACTAAGAAATTGGGAAAGTAAATGAAAAGTAAGTAAGCAGTTTTACAAATAAGAAGGTGGATTAGTTGTTTATTAATTAAGCACTTAATTATTTGAGTAGTATATATGGGTATAGTTGGGTATGGAAATTTTTTACTGATTACTCACTCTTGTGTGAAACAAAGCTTTAAACGTCAACTAGTTCCACCAGTTTATATCTGGCATATTTAAAGTGCAAAATGGGGATTCCTAAGTCGGCCATCAGCCTTTGTTATTCGGGTTAATACTCAGTTAAATTGGTATGTTGGATTATTTACCTCTCACAGGACTCATAAAGTTACTTAATCCATAAGTCATATATTCCTGAAGCTATAGAAGATGGTGTATTTTGAGAGCTCGAGCAGTGTTCCCTACTCTTTGACCCATCCCCCGGCGCTCAAACAAATTCTTAATTGCACTGTTGCTAAGACACTGTCAAGAGCCAATAAGGTCCGAGCGAGGTTGTAGCAGTCTATCAGCATGCTGTGACGGTCGGTCAGCAGGTCCTCTTCAGAAGATAATGGCTTCTCTTTGCAAGAAAATGTGTTACTTCAATATCAAGAAAATACTTTCATTCCACTTTTTATATATTAGTTGTCGAAGGCGACTTAAAAACTATATATAT
>NW_008751716.1:1511837-1518960 GCF_000715545.1 Opisthorchis viverrini | reverse complement strand
ATATATATATATCAAAACTATATATTTCAGAATAGAGGTGATATAATTCCAACGTGCATTCAAAGTTTTTAGACAAATTTCTTGAAAATGAGCTTCTTGGAACCAAGGAAAGTACCCAATGTCAGGATGAATATAAACATAGAAAAGGTTCGGACCTTCCATTTTTTTGGATGGATCAGACGAACTGAAAAGCGGCTACTTGCATTTGACCCCTACGTAACAAAGAACAACACAACATAAAATAAGAAATAACACCCTAGATGTCATTTCTAGTCCTTCTTCCCTTATCGAATGTTTACTTAATCTAATCGGCCTGAAATCTCCCGTTGTATGGAGGGGTAACAGTGCATTCTGCAGTTGTTCATTCTACGCAATTCTAAAATGTAACGTATTTTATGTGTCACATGCAAGAGATATTTCTTGGACACCGCTGGTTAGGGCAAGTCACGTTAAAAAGTTGTAAAAGATAATACAACACAGAAATTGAGCTAAACTCAATGATTCCACTTAAACGATAGTCGCGTGAAGTTAGCGAACTACACTCATCTGCAAACAAATTTGTTTTAGCGAGAGATTCACCTGGAGCCCAGCTGAATTCCCTGAATATCGTGCCCACTGAAGCATGATGCGGCCTGGTGCAGCACAATCAGTTGCTTAAAAGCATCGCAAACGAGAGATTCAACTGGGCTCCAGGTGAGTATCTCGAAAAACCAAATTAGTTTGCAAATGTGTGTAGTTCGCTAATTTTGTGCAATTAAGGATCAAGTAGGACATAAGGTTGACGGATATTCGATAATGCACTACCCGATACGCCCCAAGAAGGGCGAAACTGGTCGATAGTTGTCGAAGAATTTCCAGCGACCTTATGAGTAGTGCCTTACATCCGAACGTGTTCGTGTTTAAAACCACACGATCAATGGAAAAGGCGTTTCAGAGTAGATATCTGCAGGTTTTTGAGGGGAGGAATAGCCCTACATTACATAGTAATAGGGATGAGTCAATGAAATGACTAAGAATCACTGCTTCAGGTCCTCTTCCGGTTTCTTCTTTGGAACTGAAATACGCCACAAATCCAAAATATTCAAAACCGTTAGCTTACTGCTGAGGAAAATACTAACATTATGTCAGTCTAGAACGTGCGCTGGTCCGGAAATGGCGCAAGGCCCTGCGGTTTAAGTGGACTTGAGGTTTATTCAGGAAACAATGAGGCATTTAATATAGCCAACTGCACCCCGAACTCTGTCATATTCACAAGTTGCTCTTAATGTCACCACAGATTTGTTCACGATTTTATATCTTTCACTATAGATTTGGAAAACTTTGAGGATTACCAACCAACACTAGCCTTGCATCCTTTACATAGCCCGGAACTGTCTTTATAAAAATAAAATACATGGCTTTTGGTATGAACATCAGAGAAGGTCGGAACGACAGTTAAAGCTAAATTTTGGATCGTGTTTATCAAAGTTCACAGTGAGTTATTGAATGGTTCCCCCCTGAGTTATAGCCAATATCGCATTCGAGGCTAGAATTCTGGTAAACATTGAGGTATTGTGTATGTTAACGGACACATCTGTCACATCTGAAAGTGTACAAGGTCCAGGCAGGACGTCTAAACGTAATGAACTTTAATAGCTCCTGTTGTCATTCATTTTTGAAGAACATGTTCACAAACACAATAAGTGCATGTAAGTGACGAATGCAAAAGGATAACAGGAGAATATGAGATAAGAGAAAGAAACGTCTCATTTGAATTCATGCTACCAACAGTTCTAGTCAAATGAGATGAATCCCAACATATGTAAAAATTTTGGTATGAAAACACGTGTTAAAAGACCAACAACCGAAGAAAGGACAAGCACTGTTGAGTACTCTTCAAGGCGTGGTAACCGCTAGCACAATCAAAACTCGCACTTCGGGCAATTTCTATTACTTAAGCTTTCTATACTATTGGTTTCAGCAGGTGTTTACTCCACGCACAAGTGCTTCACAAAGAACGTAAGTGCCACTTTATACCAACTTCATTTGGGTTATACTATGCCATACTTCCTAGACGTTAGCTGCACTCAAACCATGAGAGTGAACCCCGAGGACGTGGAGAAGAACTTTTGGAATTCACAAACCCAGGGCTGAGTGACGGGCATCTTACAATCTGATCACTCTTTGAAACTGAACAGTTGGATCCCAGAGTATGGCACCACGATTTAGAATACCTTGTTTATCAAACTGTCCGATATACGTCCAAGGGGGGACTGCAGGCTATGCAAGATCCACTTGCAAGCTGTTTCGTTTTGAATCTGTTAGAAAACCGGTCACGTACCAGACGTATCCCGCTAGGTATTCTGTGATTTCATAGGCACTTTTATTCTACCCGACATTTGCAAATGTTTCACTGATGGTTCCCATTACGGTGGACTGCTTTACTCGTGTCCAACACCTATTGGTGTATGTTTTCAGTCGTGTTTCGTGGCCACCTGGTTGTCAGTCATTTCATAAATCCAGCTTCTTAAATCACTATATTTTATATTCGTCGTGGAAACTTATGAATTTTCTTTTGGTCAAAGGCCAAAGGCGATGAACTGTATATTATCTTTCTTCTCTCCTAAGGTGCTTCACAATGGGGTGTTCAATACTAGACTACAGTTTTGTCGCAAAATCTTTAAACAGTACCACACAGTGTAAAGGCCAAACAGTTCTTCATTTGTTACTCCATTGTTACTTCAAAACCTGATCAAGGTCCTATCCATTCTGTATTCTAGCTTATTTTAAAAGCAGTAACCCTACAAAGCAGCAGGAGCCAGATAAGGGTTGCCACTTAAGGAGACCTATTCCATCCGTTATTTGCAAATTCCAAAGGAAATTCACAAATCAGTTATTCCTCTGAGTCCGGTTCTGAATGTCCAAGCAAAAAGTAAACCACGAACACGAATTGGAGGAGGTCGGATTTTGTATACATCCAGTCTTGTCCAATTCGTATCACAGGGAAAAATAAACAAAAAGTGCACCAGTTCCAGAAACATGCTGTTTCGCCTGTGTAATCGCCATGTCCCAATACTGATTCCAGTTTATATCTTGTTGGTACGTCACAATTTTTCATTCCTTGGGTTGGGTGGCGTAATCAACAAGGCATTGATATTTGTATCAGATTGCCTTTTCGCATAAGAGATGGTGCATTACGATAGATGATTTAGAAAAACGGCAAAGATAGCAATAAGAAAGGAAGGTCTCGAGATTGCCAACGATTGTTGACACCACCACAATACTCATGTAAACTAAAGGCCACTCCAGACAAACACTGTTTTGACACACCAAACGTCGCTACTCGTTCGGCCAACTATAAAGCATTTATGGCACACTGGAAGGCCATCTTCTTGGCAATTCAAGACAAAAATTTGCCGAGCTAAACTTTTTGAAATAGGAGTCTGAACAGAGCAGACAAATAAGTTAGCAGTCTGACAGAGTTTTGATGTGATTGAAGGACCAGGCAGTGAGAAATCTCTCAACCAGCAGTTTTGAATGTCCGTCACTGATTCTTATTGATCAGCGTGAGTGACATTCAGGACTGATGGGTTATTCGTCATGTGTCACGTTCGTTCGGTTTATGACGTTTTATCTGAATATTCCTCCCGAGTGTTGTCAACATCTTTTGTTGATGTGTGTCAGTTGGCAAATATTGGTACAACCGAATTAAGGGTTATGAAGACCAGTCGATTTTGCGCTTTAGACCCAAGTCACTTGTTTACTGATAGACACATACTAGCACGTAACAACTGGGTCAAGCTAAAGTCGACCTTCTGGTGTTTACCACTTCCAATTCTGCTTTTATGTTAACGCTGGGATGTTTAGCGACCTCGAATGCCTCGTTTGCCATTCATAGTTGTTTGAACGTTGGTTATCGTCCCAAAACGTGTACTTTTCCGGAACCATCGTTGACTTTAACCGTCATTCGAGGGCTATCAGCATTTCTTGATGGTTTGTTTATGCGCATCCTGTGATCAGCTTCAGAAACCACAGCGGTGAATGCCTTATTCGGTGGACCATGCAATCCGATATTAGCAAAATGCACCGACTTACATAGTAGCTTGGTTCTAACACGAGCGTTAAGTAACTGCTGGCGAATCGTTCGCTTGCAGTATTCAACTAGGATTCAGTTGAGTCTCCCGGTAAAATCAAACTAATGGACGAAGGAAAGTGTTTCGCGAATTTGTTTAGTTTTAGGAAGAACATAAAGATGAGTAAAACTCCGGGATTACACCTACCTCATGAGTCCACAGTAAGGCGGAGCTGGTCGTGTGCTGCCGAAGTGTTTTCAGTTAACTTATCAGTAGAGTAGACAAAATATTCTTTCTTGATATTTTTGCAGATGCATAGGTCATCAACATACGTTATATTTTTTTTTACCGGTTTCCTCTTATTGTAGCTTTAAGTGGATGTACTGCTGAAAGGGATAAAGTTCTAAGACGGGAATTCAGGGACGCCATTTTCCATCCAGGTTAACAAAATACTTACTACTTAACTCTGTTCAGAAGAGTGGTCGTTGGCTTGTTCGCTGAGCTAGGCAATTTGATTGCAGACGTCTCGCCACCAACCGGGGTGACATCAGTGCTTTATTGGGGGGCGTAGTGGTGCGTAGCGATGGTTTGTTGGTGCGTTCAATCGGTAGTGGGAGCGGTATCATCGTTCCAATTTACGTGTGGGTTGCGCCTTATCTGTGCATTGTACATTTTTAAAGTAGTTCACATGCCTTTCATGTGATGATCATGGGTGAGCTTCATCCTTGCCCCAAAGTGAGCATTTGCTTGTTAAAATGGTGTCAACCAATCACAGACGAGTCTGCACTGAAACCTTTATCCCCTAAGAGTGAATAAGTAGAATGAGTGGTATTAATAGCAGCAACAGTCTATGAAAGAGTAAACTGATTTCAGCAAAATTATTACTATTTATCGTAAATCTTAAAGAAGTGTCTCTGTCAGTCCCAGTCACGATGTCATCCGAACAGCAGTAAGATCAGTACATTTTGGCGTGGTCTGGCCTCCTGGAATACTTTGATTTGGAACAAGAAAACCCATAAATCCAACCATTGTAGTGCTGCGCTATTCAAAAGTAACAGAACAAGTTACTTTCTCAGTGCTATTATTTTCGTTTGCATATCCAGCGCACGCATGTTAAATTAAATTGGCTTCACATTCGAACGTAGGACAGAGCAGGTTGCAAGCCAGGTAAATTTGCCGTGTATTCCACCAAGCGCTTTTCCACTTCTGCCGCGGATGGCGTAGACAAAGTAAAGATGTTTCCACTCTTAGAGCGCACAACAGATCTGCGAAAAGAACAACGATCAGGCAGCCATAAGGTCTGTTTTAGTTTCATAGCAATAACTCTCATCGTCAGCTATTTTATGCGAACGAGATAATTGGTTTGTTAGTGGGACATATCGACCAAAAGCAGAAGAACGAGGAATTAGAGACCTTTGATTGTATCTGTCAGATATACTGATTTTATCTAGAACAGAATCCAAAGTGTTCTGGACAGAATTGCATGCCTTCATCAATGTCACATCCTCTCCAAGACCTCATGGTACTAGGAGACGTTTTAACAGTTAATCGACTTATACTGCCATAATTGCAAAAATGATTTGGGCAAGGGAAGGGGGAAAGTGCACTTTTATAAATTGACAGGCGACAGTACAGTGATAAATAGGAGGCTTCGAAAGCAATTTCGCCCAGTAATTGGCCTCAGTCTAGGCTGAAAAACCGAGAATTGTACACAGCTGTATCATCCTTGTTAGGACTCGTCGCCAGTGTGCATCAGGATGAGATGGTAATTGAAATTTCCACTCTTTTAACATCGTCAACGGGTTCCGCAAGAAAAGCTGTTTACGCACTGTTTAGACGTTCCATCTGAGAAGCGGC
The DNA here is from genome assembly GCF_000715545.1 of Opisthorchis viverrini. Taxonomy (NCBI): domain Eukaryota; kingdom Metazoa; phylum Platyhelminthes; class Trematoda; order Opisthorchiida; family Opisthorchiidae; genus Opisthorchis; species Opisthorchis viverrini. The sequence continues at coordinate 1,513,051 of NW_008751716.1, read as the reverse complement.
CACTTCAGTGGCCAGTCAGCTTGAACCGCTTGACTGAAGGAGAGTAATGCTATATGCTGCTTAGCTAGGCGTTTATCATACTATTGATTAGCTTTTTGCTCCGGACAGTTTGGTCTTCATCTACTAATCGAGAGGTTTTACGTTCGAAACCTCCCAAAGTTTCGTAAGATACGCATCACTGATAATTCTTCACGTGGATAAAACAACTCTAAAGCACCCCTCCCCTTTCTGAAAAGATTAGTTTCATGCGCGGGACGAAATATCATTTTGGATTCACATCTACTTTAGACGATATTATACTCAAATATTCCGCCAACAAGACCAGATAAAAGGCACTAGAAAATATCATGAAGGTTTGCTATGTGTTCGAGTTGCTTGAATAGAGATAGGCGGCTGAAGCCAGGGATTAGAGCCAAGTTTTGGTGGCAAGTAAGATAAAACCGAATAGGAGATTGACGATGAGGAATACGTGAAGCCTAACCAGGGTAATGTGGAGGCAGTTTTGTTACGAGAGCTTGTAGTCCAAGTCTGAATCACAAGAAGGAAAGCTAATGTGACTGAGTGGTTGTCGGGTGGCAATACCTTGGTTGGCGTCATGAAATGCAGCTAAGGAATGCAAGCATAAGCATCACCTTTTGAAGCCATTCTAAGGTGCGGATCAGTGGTTTGTATGCCGCAAACCTCTATAGAATGACACGGGTCCCTTCTCACATATCGTTCCGTTGGTAAACTGTAGCCACTCCCGTTCAATCTGTTTTGATGCAAGCAAACTTCGGCAGCAAGTTCAAAGCAACTATTTTCTAATTACCTAGTGACTACTGGTCGACGATTGGTGCTTGTATATCCTAAGGCATAATAGACCGTATGTAAAAGCACCGTTGTGCCATTTCGTTGTAAACGACTTGAGTTACCTGGGCCAAAAACGGATTCCTTCTGGATAACTTTTGGATTGCGAACGTGCTTGTACTCGTGGAAAACCTCACTGGAGCAGAACGCTTTGGCATTATTTAGTACACCATTTCCTTTGACTTTGCTGCGGTGCCTGACAGTGGCTTCTAATTTTGTCGAAGAAACATTTGCTAGATCAAAGAATCGCTGTCCAAGAGCGATTTCCATGTTAATGTTAAGTCACTATGCTCTAATCCCGCCTTAAATTCATGATAATTCCACGAAGTTCATTTCTTTATTATTATTATTATTATTATTATTATTAT
>NW_008751716.1:1495616-1510157 GCF_000715545.1 Opisthorchis viverrini | reverse complement strand
ACGAGGCGGTCTGGGGGTAAAGTCGTACTGTCCTCTGCGACAGGAGTGTGAAGGCAGTAAGGTGTTTCCCCCAGGCGACCAGCATGTCCATATTTATGGAAGCAGCGATGCTGCCTTCCCCCGAGGAAGGACGGGTTAGAAAGGGTCGGCCCCAAAAACCGCACACTCCGATCGCACAACGGTTGACAGTGACCGCCGGCGCATTATCCAATACGGTCGAAATACTTTCAAAACCAAAGAGCCCTGTGCTGCTCAAAAGGCACCTGCTGTGCGCAGCCGCATCAGGAATGAGACAGCAATGCCTTATTCCCTGCGCCCTCGGGTTAGGCCAACCCCCTGCAGCCGAGCAGGTCAGACCATTGAGTCATCGGCTCCGGGCAGGGTCCCCAAAGAAAACCCTACATTCTCCCACTGCCTTGTGAGTCAGACTTTTGAGTCAGAGGCTAGGGTCAGGGTCCCCGAACACACCCCTACTTCCTCCCACTGCCTTGTGGGTCAGACTTTTGAGTCGAAGGCTCAAGGTGGGGTACCTCAACCAAACCCCGTTCCTCGGCCTGGGCAACTGGGAAGTATCATTTGCCCGCGCAGTTCAGCGTCCACCGATGTCCCTTCCCAACCCCTTCCCACTGCACAAGCAAACGTCGCTGGGCCATTTGACTGTCAGCCATCTGACCGAAGGGCCTTAGGCTCCCCACTACCCACAAACATTTCTTCTTTATGGCGGATACCAACGCGCAAAACTCATGTGTCTGCTGATATCCTAGAACTCTGAAACAAATGTTGCATGGTATACAAGTGGACGAGACCACAACTGAGAATATTAAAGCAGTTTGACGTCCACGAGGGAATCTGTGCTCGAAAATACTTTGGTGTTGAATTAGACAATCCAGGTACGATACTAGAATTAAGCGTTTGTGGATTCACTGTAAAACCAAACTTCCTGTCATTAAACATAACAGATAGTCTATAAGAGTCCCAATTCATCCTTCCGATGATCTTAATCCTGTTTAAAGATCACACATCCGGCTTCTGTTTCTGTTTTTTGGATGCCAGCATTTCATCGTTCTTTGTATGTGTTAGTCAAGTGTTCTGCTACTTACTTCTAACCGCATCGTCGTTGGTGTTTAATGCTGCTGTCGTGCTCAATTCCTCTTTAAGCAGCTACAGTTTTTGTTGAAGTTATCTGTTGCTTGAGGTAACAAGTATATCTCTTCATATCTTCTTCAACGGTAGTGACAATGCAGAGCATATTCTCCTGAATGCCAGCTGAGGACACAATAGCCAGTCTGTCTAGATCACTGAAATCCCTTCTGTTGGTGGCTCGAAATCTTCACTCATAACTTCTACTGATCAAGTAAACCAAAAAAAGAGCCTGGATAAGATTTTTCTGAGCTATCGAAAGGGACATGACAGGACACCGTTCAAAATATGAGTGCGCATCTTTAACAGGCAAAGCCTTTCCCCATTTTGCGTAACTGGTATCTGTGTTGAACTCTTTTCATCATACATCATATGAAACGATATTGAAATCTTACAGGATACTTCGTGTTGGGGGCAGTACGTGTTAATTCTGGAACCTCGAAATCCGCATCACCACTGTCTAACCGCTGAATCCCCGGTCATTTGCATCCTTGTTGCCCAAGCTTCAGCCGAACAATATAACCCTCGCCGTTTAGTCTTGTAACCAAACTATTGCCACCGTTCACTTGACTCTTTCGGGCGCGGTCTAATCGCTGAGGTAATAACGAACTAATTCCTTTGAATTATCAATGAAGATTTCATCCTCTAGTTGAAGCCATTTCACCCTTACTGGGAATCATCAGCAGTGCACATCTCATGAAAATCCAGGGCCTTCAAACGCGCAACTTCCCGATTAGTAGTTTGAACAAAAAAACCCTTGAGTCTTGAGCGAACGTGTATTCAACTCTTAATACTTATCCTTCGAATTGGTTCTTCTGGAAATTTAAACACACAGACAATTAAACAGCCTGATGAGAGAATCCGAATCAGCAGTTGAAGCCATTACCAAAGTTGCTGAGTGTTTGTCCAGCATCTCGTCTGCCAAGTGAGGTTCCTTCAAGATTGGTATCAGTAATTTCAATACGAAAAGTGATCTGTTTTCACAAATGGCTCCTGTGCAACACAGAAGAAGGCAGGCCAACAAGGTTATGAGTTTGTGTTTGCTTTGTAAGCGAGCAAAAGACAACAGGAGAAACTGCTCGGATGGGTTGTTTGATCAAAAATTTCTGGGGACACTGACGGGGAGCACTTAAGTTGGCTGGTTAACAGGGAGCTGAACAGAAATAGAGGTGAGGATGGCACAACTGCAGTCGACGGCAGATTCCAGAGTTTACACTCCTTGATGAGACAGGAAGTGTCCTGAACTTAACGTGGTTGCTTCTGTTTTCAGCGAGTGAATGCAGAAGCCTCATGAAGCAGGACGTGCTGGAAGACATACAAAAACTGTTATTCGTTTTAAAAGATCGTTATTTAAGCTTACATACTCGCGATTCCCTCATTAATTAACTGAATATAATCTGAGTCTCAACAGACTGGGATTCCAGGGTTTAGCTCAGGCTTTTGAAGTTGCGGGCTTCAAGAAGACGTTGACAGGAGTACAGGTCTTGTGACTGTATGGAAACTTATGAACACATATATGCACATGATTCTGAAGCATCCAAGTGCGCGATCCCTCCGTTCTTGCTAAAGCAGATGAACAGAGGGTTCAATAGGACCACTGTACTACCGATTACTTGCACTCGTATGTTGCATGATATTGATTAAAATGCCTTTTTCAATAAACCAGATTTGGTTTCGATTAGTAGAATTCAGCCAACAGTTGTCCAAACGTAGAGACCACATTGAAAGTTTAGAGTGTCTTGCTCAGATTACTTGCCCAGCGAAGCGCCGAAGATCCGTTGTGAATAACCAAGTGGCTTATTAAATCACAGAAGAGGAGTTTTACGAGGATTAACCCAGAACAAACTCCGCTGGTGTCAGTTCCACTAACTGCGTGGTGGGCACATATTCAAACCCTGACTGGGAGAGACGGAAAGCAAACATCCTTTCGGAGTTTTATCGGTTGTCAAAAAACCAGAGCTTCTGGTGGAGAAGGACTTGTTTATTTCGGTCGAAAGAATTTCAGAAATCTAAAGACATTGAACTTTGTTTTGTGGGGAGATCAACAACTTTTACGAGTGTCCCAGCTTCTTGGATCCTCAAATGCGGTTTAGCATGGAGATGAAACTCACCCCGTGCACACTAAATTTCGTGGAATTCATGACACACAGAAGTGGCGATGAAACTGAAAATCACAATCCATCAGGAAGCAGTAGGTGTAGATGCCGTCCTGAGCCATCGGTCAACCATCCCAAAGGTTATCTACACTGACATTATTTCACTAGGCATTGCTTTAGTCAGATTGCCGTTCATAGAAGAAACCAACGGGACATCAGCCCAAATTAAGGTTAAGGCAGGTCTCAACAGTGTGACTTGACAGCTAATAAGAAGAGTTTTGGAGCCAGTATGAATTCACAGTAAGGAATTGGTTGGCATGACAGTCGCTCCATATGATGAGGTGAGAACGTTTTCAGAGGGTGTCGAGCACAGCCAACCGTGGAGTAGCGTTTTAGAAAGGGGTGATTTTGTGCTTACTATGGTTACAGTGAGAAGGTTCTCCCTCCGACCGAAAGGGTTGTGTATAAAACTAAATGCAAAGACTCCACCGAGGTGTACATAGGATAAATAGCCAGAGTAGAACACACCAGAACTGATGAGCAGGAAAAAAGGATGAACGATTCGCTGAGAAATGCGGGTGAAATCCAGACACAAAGACTTGGCAATGGCCGGACACGCACCATTCATGGAACAAAAGGTGTCTGAAATATCTGGAATTTCTACGACAGACTGAGATTTCCACCACCAGAAGGGGGAAACCGCGAGCATCTTAATGTGAATAAAATCAAAGTCATACAGATGGCGAACTTACTGGAGCGGCCTCAGATGATTGAGCTGACATGTGGTGGTGTACAGTTGTCTATAAGAATAGAATCTTTAGCATGAGTGGTAAAAAGTTCAAACCAGTTAGAGTTCACGTAATCCATCCTCCTCTTCCGCACCAGTCAGATGCTAAATACACCGCGTTGTGCCTTCTATATTGGCAAAGTGTTAGTTCACTCGTTCGGAACAGCTACGCGGTGGGAACAAAATATGCTAGCGCTTTTTCCAAAAGTTTTCTAGTGTTCACTTGGTTGTCTGAGTAATAAGTCACCGTGCAGCTTCATCTCCAGAAACTATAATTGACGGTTAGGATCGAGAAAAAATTGCTTAGGATCACCATTATATTTATTGTTGCTTGCATTATTATGGCAGCGATGCTTCACATTCCATGTGCGCCATTTTTACCGGTGGTATGAATTACTTTTTGCTATTGGTGACCACTGTTGCTTTAACCACTTTCAGTTGGTATTTTGTCAAGTACATGTCAGATTGAACTGCAAAATTTGGCAGTTTTTTGCAGATTACAACCGAAAAATTTGCTCATGAATTCATTGTTTTATTTTGCATCACCTGGCTTTGGTGACCACAAAATTACGCCCATCTAGTTTCCGTTGGCACATTATACTTTAGACTTTTTGCTAGACAAAGCCATAAAATAAATAAGACATTAGTAGTCTTGTCGCTAAGTGCGTTTGCCAAAGTTTATCATAACCAATGCCCCAGACAGCCATCGCTCAAATGCTTCTGTGAGCTTTGCGTTCCGTATTCTAGAAATACTATTCAGGAAGCCAAGTTCTCATGCTATTGTTCAGAGGGGAGGGCCATATGTCAGATATTAGGCTCCTTCTGCTAGCGTTTCCACCTTCTACGATGAACCTGTCGGCTATATGGCAGAAACCAACTGGCGGTTCCCAAGCTGATCCTATTCTCACTGCTACGGCCAAATCTACCTCATTCGGAATTAGGGGACCTCTTCCAAAACCCAGGGCTACCCTGACAGAATGAAAAGATCGCTCAAAAAAGTAGGAGTGAGAAGGTACGGTAGAACTTGTGGTAAACAATGAATTGGAATTCAGCGACATATACTGCAACAGTTTGGCACTGTGCGGAGATAGATAAAGAGTTGTTTGCATAACATCGACCTGTTCAAGTCGAAATCCCCAACTCGCTGAACGGATTCAGCTGCACTAAACGGCATGTTCTTAAAATGCATCTTGGGGATATTTATCGTGTCGATCATTTGTTGTCCTTCTCCTTATAATTTATGTTTCTATCCTTCCTCAATGCGGCCACTTTGTGTTCAATCAGGTTTCAGCTATGGCAACCTTCCGGGGCCTTGATGCCATGCCACCCGAAGGAAGCACGAGGGCTGGGATACTGTCAGGTTGCCCAAGCCTAGACAGGGGGGGGGTCGAGAGGAAGAGGCCGGGTTCGAACCAGGGACCTTCCGGTCAGTACATTCGCGCTCTAACCACTTCGGCCATCTCACCCCCAATCAGGGTGTTCTTTCTGGAAAAGAAAAATGGCTCTCTTTGCGTACGTTCAGAAGAGACAATAGATATCGAGGGCCGTTTGTTTTTTCGTTTTCTTGAACGTGCGCGAAAGTTTGCCACAAGATCAAGCAGCCTTCATTTTGCATTTTAAGCATTCACTTGAAGTTATATTCTCCTCATCTGACTGGATTTGATGCCGACTGATAAGAGCACGATGCATCGGAAAACCACTGTTGTTTGTTGTTGACTTATCCCGAGAGGGCACTTGGTATGCTGCGCAGTGTAACGCTGGCAATTACTGTCGCTATCAGTCGGTCCTTCATCATTTACCCACGGTTCACACAAATCAAATGACTTTCTACGCTCGCATTCTTCGTTGTGAGCCGTGAGACTTAAGCCTTCTGGAATGTTCGAACCAGGACCTTCCGGTCAGTACATTCGCGCTCTAACCACTTCGGCCATCTCACCCCCAATCAGGGTGTTCTTTCTGGAAAAGAAAAATGGCTCTCTTTGCGTACGTTCAGAAGAGACAATAGATATCGAGGGCCGTTTGTTTTTTCGTTTTCTTGAACGTGCGCGAAAGTTTGCCACAAGATCAAGCAGCCTTCATTTTGCATTTTAAGCATTCACTTGAAGTTATATTCTCCTCATCTGACTGGATTTGATGCCGACTGATAAGAGCACGATGCATCGGAAAACCACTGTTGTTTGTTGTTGACTTATCCCGAGAGGGCACTTGGTATGCTGCGCAGTGTAACGCTGGCAATTACTGTCGCTATCAGTCGGTCCTTCATCATTTACCCACGGTTCACACAAATCAAATGACTTTCTACGCTCGCATTCTTCGTTGTGAGCCGTGAGACTTAAGCCTTCTGGAATGTGCCCTTCCAGTGAAGAAGTACTGAAGAAGTTTCGGCTAATCTTGGCGGTTGGAGCTTTGATCACATGCAAATGCATTGTTCTGGATGTAATTTTCCCCGTTAGTGTTTCGAGCCAAACGGTCTAGAATTTCATAAAGATTATTCAATCTTGGAAGAATCTAAACAGATTTATCCAGTAGATTCAAACCTGTCAGTGTTCCCGGTTTCTTGCAGTTCTGCGTTTGTTTAGGGGAGTAAGGAGCGAGGAAGCTTATTGTTTGAATGAAAACGCTTTTTGTTGATTTGTGGTGAGCATGTACTCACATTTCAGTAGTTTATTCAAGCGCAGAAACTGTGGTCATGAACTGATATGAGTCAACCTCTATTAGCCACTCAAGGAGCGCGAGGTGAAGAGAAGCGGCAACCCTTCATACTGATATCCATCTAACGTACAATTTTAAGGGATAAACATACAGAGGCCTTTTATAGACAATATATGGTCAGAAATAGGAATACATGCATCTCAGAGCAAGAAGACGGCGTTTCAGTTTTACCAATAGTATTATAACTAGAAAGTCTCCATTTTGTCACGGGCAACCGCTGTTTTCTGTGTCATTCTGAAGTCGCAGTAAATAGGATGCAACTGTTCTCTGTATTGGAAGCAAATTTGCGAATTTCCAGTGGCTATTTCGTCCTGTGGGTGAACGCAGTATATGGGCAAAAAAGCGAGAGGCACAGCAGAACTGTTTAATACTCGTTGGGAATAATAATAATGATAATATGTGAGAAGGACAAAACAAATATACACTGTTTCTAAGCTTTCCGGCGCAGATTGGCTTCACTTATAGAACGAAATACCACGTGAAATATTCCAAAAGGTCCTCACCTCACCACGTCAACGAAATCTAGTTTGCACCTAATGGTACCGACATTTTGAATGGAGGAAGTTTACAGTCAATTTTCTTCGCTCAACTCGCCACATTTGACTTACTGTACTACAATAAATGCAGGTTAAGATCATAATAACTCATATTTGGTGGTAGAATTCATCCTACGTATTGATGAAACCCAGACAAGGGTTTAGTGTCCTTTGAGAATACCAAATCAACAGTCTAATTATCCTAGATGAAATCACAATGCTCAATCTGTTGGCCTGTTGACATACCGTCCAACACTTCTCTGAGTTTTTGGACGAAACATCTCTAATCAATAGGCATGAGAAGGGCACAATCCTACAAGTGGTAACATTAACTGAGAAGGTATCAGCGGGTTCGCAAATACTCGCAGTCACGTCCGAACAGCTAGTTCATCGAAAAACTCTACTGGGATGACACCTAAGATTCTTTTAGTTTCCCCCAATTTTTCGGCATCTGGAGGGTTCAGCATATCACGTTGGTCTTGCTTTCTACTGGAGTGCTGCCAGGGCGGAGGAGGACGACTTAGGTCATCATCCGAAGCCTTTGGCTTAAAGCCTGACCGCAAGGCAACGGTGTTTAGCGACAGGAGATAATGCATTTCAATTTTTATAGAGCAGGTTCCACCCAAGCATTTGGTAACGCACGAGTCATTGAACGGAACTCACAAAGCCTGACCGGATGGAGAGTGCGAAATTTCCCTGACGCTCTCCCACCAGTGCAAACTAATGACTGCTAGATGCAAAGTCTAATATACCTAAGTGTTGTGTTTCTCTCAAGGCGGCAGCTAGGTCACTCATCAGTAGTGATGGAAAGGAGCCCATTCATTGAAAGTGTTTCGATTTTTACAAGCTATACACAGCCGCACTCTCTCCCACCTTTCCGCCTAATGGAGACTGATGCGGCTCAAAGTTGGCGAGAATGAGTAAAAAAATTTCCAAGCACACTATCGGTTGAGAAGCGCACTCTTCTCTGGAACTGTGCTGGCACCCTTCTGAAGCAAACCTCGATGGACATGGTGTGCAAAAATCACACCAACGCACTTTTATGTTGTTTGTTTGAACCTTTGGTTCATCTTAGTCGGAAGTTTTTTCATCCCACAGTCACATTCTCATGGCTGTTCAACCAAAGGAATATACCGTTTTCTTAAGGTAGACGGTTGCTACGTACGAACACACGCGCCATTCCCGAAACCAGTTAAACGTCCTTATTTTCACTTCCACAGACAAACTTATTTTTGTCCTTAAGAAGACAGCTCGATTGTTTTTACAGAAACAAAGTAATAAAAGAATTCGTGTGTAGCTCACCATGCTCTCAGATCTTTGTTGTGTACTTAATTGGTAGTAAGATGAACAGTACACCCATGCTTTTCATCACAGCGCGTTTCAGGCTCTGCATTTTGCACAGACTTCAAGGGCTTTGAAGAATTCAGTCGTGTAATCTCTTTTCTGACAACGGGCAGTGACCAAGAATACCTTCTGGTCGGCTTCTCACCAAGGAGCCTCAACGAAAATATGTTAAGTAAACGTTACCGCCGGACTGTATAAAACTAGTGAAAAGTATCTCTGCCATTTAGTTCCTACTCCCTCGTTCTGTCAGTTCCTCCCCCTCCTTTGTATTTATTCTCTTGCTGGTATCTCCATCTTATCTTAATTGTTTCTTTTTTATATGATTTGTTTCGACTGAGCTGGTTGGGCTATAATAAATATTAATTAGTTGACAAATGACAAGCAAAGCGCGACAGCTTAATAAATTGAAGAATTGTGTACGCACGATGGTATACCTTCAGGCGGCTCCTAAATTTCTGTCGTACAAAAGTCACCGCAAAATTCAATGAACCACAATGAGTGGTGCTATAAGAAGGATTTTCATTAGCGTTACCAATAATACCTCAGCTGTTTACATTCCTAAATTACTCCCACATACAAAGATATTTTTTGTTAGCTGCCCTTCATTTGAATGGTGAAATAAACCCCTGCAAAACAGTCAGCTTTCCCATATTTGTCAAATACTATAATTTGCATACAAGCCTGGTTTTGACCCAGCTGAATCCCTCGTTTATGATTGTGGCTGTCAAATGGTTTTCAACGACCTTGAGTAGTATTTCCTGTTCAAAACATTTGTCCTTCATTTTTTTATTTACTCACGAGCGTATCCTAAAACCAACATTTTTGTAAGGCCATTAGGCCGTAGCAAAAGGTGAAATGGAGTAAGCTGTTGTGTGTTTGATCCCAAGTCACATCCGGGAGATAATTCACCATGGAAATATATGCAAGCAAACTGCAACCTCGACAAGCTACTACGAAAAAACTCTAAGTGTTCATTTAGTAGGTGGGTGAAAAATGGCCTTTGAGTGCCTCTTGGTTCCCGAAACTAGGAAACGAGATTTCGCTTTAGAACGACGATAGCCAAATCCTGTTTTGTGCTTAAACCGTGTTTGAGAACCAACTCAACTCTGACCCTTAACTTTGGTTGATAACTTCTAAGAAGTAAAATCCTAAATGCAGATGCTTCGTCGGATAGTTGTACATTTACAGAAAATGCCATTCATGACCTCATACCAATGGACTGCGCAATCACACAGCTTTCACTTAAAGTTCGGCTTTGTTTTGCATTATCTCTGAGTAGAAAATTTTGTAAAAGCTGCGGCCTGTTTACAAGAAGTGATCACCTACTCCTGCGTTATGGCTAGATTTGAGGGTTTCATTCTAGCTGCGCTCACGCCCAAAATTGGGCTTGATAGCGTAGTTTGGGTTATGCCTGGTGTGGAGTTTTTACATCTTCTGCAGCATTCGGTGTTTTGTGCTTCCTTTGTGCTGTAAGACCCTAGACGAACTAAGAACGTTAATCCATGCTTTGGTGCGCCGGTCTTTCGATTAGTAGCAAAACTCAAACAAGCTAGGACGACGGTAGCTTACAGTGTAACGTCTAGATTACGTTTTGACTCTCGGGATATTTCAACTCATTGTATGCTGCTGTGCTGAGAAACCAATAATTTGGTTTTAGTGCTGCGATATCTAGCACATGCACCATAAATTTAGCGGTCTCAAAAAACTGGATAACCACCAATAACGTAAAAAGACATCATACGTATATTTATGTGGTAACCGTCAAAATATATTTTCTAAGAATAACATTTCCTTCGTTGTGTTCGTGCTACCAGAAGGAAAACCATAACGTAAAGCTCTGCCCGGATGAAGTTCACCAGCTTCGGTGAAAAATGATGGTAGTTCGTTTTACACCTGCAGGCAGCGGTGTAGTTACGGGTATATATGTGTTACTTTATGTGTTAATTTACTTGAGAACGAACCAACACCGCTTCACTTCAACGAAACTGGAACGTCAAAGCCCAAGCCTTCCCATAGTTATGTTCTAGTATCAATTGAGACCAAAATAAGCAAGGCCCACTTTTCCCGCTAAAATTTGAAACCATCAAAACTCAGTCCCAGAGAAGTTAATATTCCCATAAACAGAATGGCCACGACAAACCAAAAACATACGGCGCCTGTGTATGGTAAATTAGCGACAGTTTTGTGCAGCTAGAAATCCCCAGAACACTGTGCAGCATTCTCACACAAAGCGAACTAACATTCCGTCGGCTTTGTTGGCTTTGTTGTGCCACGAATGGCAGGAAATGAGTTATTAGGAGTACTTTACCAAAATTTTTGGAATGAGACCAGAGGCCGTTTGTTTGCCCTAACCCGCATATAAAATATCTTGGGGTGGGAAGTCGCTGGAAGGGAGATCATTCTATCAGTCTAAAAATTAAATACTATGGCGTTTTGTGCCTTTATTTTGCTTCCATTATAACATAACTTATTTCATCAACTGCATAATCGTTTTTTGTTTGAATACAAAAAACTACAAAAACGCGCACGCAATACAAACGCAGTCACGTGCTTCAACTCTCTCTTCTGATTTCGCCCGCGCTTGCAGCGGTCATTTGCGAGTCTCGTTTGCTAACTCTGGTATCAAAACATTTCAGACCATCTTCGGGATCTATTATATGTGGGAACTGTTCAGACGAAGACCTCTGGACAACTGTGATCGGGTTATGGTTTATTCGCTGAACTGGGTCGACGACGAACTGTTTTAAAGAGAACAATTATTACATGGTTTGTTCCATTTAACCTATTTATTATTGTATACCCAATCTAGCGTCATTCTTTTTATTTCTTTGCCACACACTCCCGGTGAAGTAACTTACTGGGTGACCAGACCACTACAATACCATCAGCAATAGAACCTTACTCCGTGCACGTTATATTTCCTATCTTAACCTTTTTTAAACCTCGCAAAGATCGTACTAGCGTCTTGCCCAATCCTAGAGGTAGGGCATTAAGTGATCTCACCTAATATTCCCCTACTCGAACTAAAGTTTTCACCCATTGGTAGTGGTTAGGCTTCTGTAGTTCACTGACACTGTCGGTTATATCGGTTTTAACACAGTTCCTGCGGGTTCAACCATACTAGGAAGGCCAACGGGGAACAGTTCTCACAGAACAGTGAGTCTCCGTAGTGCAACTAATCGTATTACAGGGTCATCCGGAGGGAAAGTCGCACTGTTCTCTGTAATAAGTATGTGAAGGCGATAAGGCATTTTCCCAAGTACCCGGCATGTCTATATTCACGGAAGTTGCGATGCTGCTCTCCCGCGAGGAAGGATGGTAGGTTGGTAGGTTTAGCCCTGTAACCTCACACTCCGATCGCCCAACGGTTGACCGTGATCACCGGTGCCTTATTCTATACGATCGAAGTACTTTTGAGACCAACGGGTCAGGTGTTGCTCAGAAGGCATCTACTGAGCTCAGCTGCAAGGGGTGTGGAACAGTAATGCTTTACTCCCTGCTTCCTTGGGTCGGGACGGCCAAAAAAATCCAGATTGGTCAGGCTATTGAGTCGCTGGATTCAAGAAGAGTCCCCCGAGACAACCATAACAAGCGCTGCCTCGCGGCTCAGACTTTAGAGTCGGAGGCTATTTGCATGATCCCCGAACAAAATCCTACATTTTCGCACACCCTTTTGCACCTTATATTCAATCAAAGCATCAAGGTGACGTACATCAACCAAATAATCTCCTTCGGTTTAGGCGACTGGTGATGTAACATTCGATGTTGCAGCTGCTCACGCGTTGGACTTCCTCCACATACTCCATAGACCTGTTAAACCGTACGGCACAACCAGCCCATGCACCAAACCCCTAGCCACCATTCCGTGTCTAAACCGTCGCCCAGAAACACAAACCGAACTAAACGCGTGCGACCGCAAATGATCTTGACCACATTGTAGCCTTCAATGTCCGCCGTCTACGTCAAATTCGGCATACCTTTATGAAAACTTGCTTTCCCTATCCGCGTCCCTGAAACGCACATACAAGACATTACTTCGGTTGTGCACCTCCGGTCGTTTAGGATGAAATGAGTGTTGACTTTTGCACATATGGTATTCGGTGATCGTCACGCAATGCCTCGTGTTACCAGCGGTGTGGAAGTTGCGCTCAGTCTCAAAGCTGAAAAGCCCCTTACTGGACTGGATACCAATAAACATACATCCTTGCGTTGTTCAATTTTCTGTCTCAAGTAAGGTCAGTGTAGTAAACGGTGGTTCTCTGTCATATCATCGTACGCCCAACAGGGTGCAGTTTTGAGAAAGAAGACAAGTTTTATCAAGATCTATCACGACTGCTTGGGTCAGCAATACGTTCGAAATCGGTTTCGTTTTTCCGTCGTGCACGTCTGTGAAATAATTCTTTCACTGTTCAGCCTATTCACAGTGTTTGCACGTGTCGTTTTGTCGAATTTTTCCTCTCTAAAATAATCTTTGCGTGATAACCCCTGTCGGCTTCACTCAGTTCCTGCACCTAGTCCCAGTCATGAACCAGATCAATACAGGGTGCTCTAGATAACCACCGATGGACCAAAACAGGTGTGCGCAAAATGGTTGTCCATCCAATGTATGACATGTATGATATGCAGTGCCACATTTGCAAGGCCTGGCGGCACTTTAAAAGTACTAGTTTACAGGACAACAAGATAACCCAACTAGCCAAATCCTCTGATCCGTTGCGATGCATTTCATAACTAAAAGGAGAGCCATTAAAACGAAACCAAGCCCCCACCGCTAAATAGGAAAGACCAGTGAAAATGCTCTTTAATCGAGATGCCAGGCGCAAAAATGGAGCTTCCTTCCAAAGCTTTCGAGGATGCAAACACAAAGAACATAGCGGCATGGACGAAAGTTGAAAACAAACGAACTGAACGAGTGCCTTGCGCTATCCATCCCGGGTCCTATGGCTGAGAAGAAGGTAATCCAGTTCTCCGATGTGACGATAAGTACCACCACGGCGTCTCTAGCGGGCAGGCGGGTAGAGGATGCAAGCTAATCATCCGGGAGTTATTGTTGAAAAGAATCATGCCAACGAAGCAGGCACAGTCGCTTCTTGGTAGTGTCCTTACAAACCCTGAACACGAATCGGTTCACGCAGATTAGCTTCACCGAAAGTGTAGCAAGTGAGCACTCAGGCCTCCAGTCACCCTTTCCCCCCATTGGAGCGGACTGTCAATGGTCAAAGGGTGTGCCCAATAATCAGGTGCATATCTGAGGACAGCCCTTCACAGATGCAAAAGCTGGGGCACAGTAGTTCTAGGGGAGAAATGTGAAACGGGTGTCAAAGGCAGCGATGTTCGGACGGAGGCAAACCTCGAGTAGATGCAGTGCCCAAGGTACGTAGGGCTAACATCGCTTACTTCTGAAGTTAACAGTAAAGGCGCATCACACACGAGTGAAAAATTCTGAACGGGGCTGGGTCAGACGTGCGGAGGCAAGCGGCAAAATCTATCGATAAATCAAACACAGATGCGGCGAGAACTCTACAACCACTGAGAATGTGAAACTGACCATGTCCAGCTACAGTCTGTCAAAAAAGACTTCTTCTAATGCGGACGCAGTCATCGCCCAGGACCCCGACAGCCAAACCCAAAAACCCGACATCAGAAAACCGCAGACTCCTTTGCATACCCAATCAGCCACACTGATCGCGGGCGACTCTAGAGTCTACACAAGAACGAAAACAAATAGGTGACTCCAGTCAGACGAACCACACGAGATTCGCCAAATTAGAAAACTATTGGCTGGCTTGCGGGCGACTAGTCTACACAAGAACGAAAACAAATAGGTGACTCCAGTCAGACGAACCACACGAGATTCGCCAAATTAGAAAACTATTGGTTGGCTTCAAGGTGCACTCCTCTGCGAAAACAAACCTATAATAATAAT
>NW_008751716.1:1472365-1492192 GCF_000715545.1 Opisthorchis viverrini | reverse complement strand
CCCAAGTCAGACGAACCACACGAGATACGCCAAATTAGAAAACTATTGGCTGGCTTCAAGGTGCACTCCTCTGCGAAAACAAACCTATAATAATAATAATAATAATAATAATAATAATAATAATAATGTTTATTCCCAACTTGTGGTCGGCATACCGCCTGGTGCTGGCGCTCAACGCTAAGGGCCTCACGGCAAAACCCTATGAAACAAACCGTGCCAAAAGCTGAGAAATCAAACAAGCGCATGTCTGACCCAAATCCTTGTAAAACAGTAAATCAAATCGTCCAAAAATGCGATATTGAGCGAGCTACGGGAATCGGCGGTCGAAGTTTCCGCTACCTTCTCTAAAAATAAAAGACTCGCGCAAACCGGAATCTCACGAGGCGAAAATCGTTGCAAATAAACAACAGCTCTCGGGGCCACCAAGACAGAAGGCAGAAACGTATGCCGCGCATGCCCCGATTGAGTATCCACAAACCCGGTGCACAGCTAATAAATACTCTAACTTCTCTGGTTGCATACCTCCTCAATTTCGGTTGCCGTAAAGACGGTTTTGAAGTGCTTGCCCACGAACTACTCAGTCTTTTCAACACATTGGGATATTAAACAGTCAGTTTGTCTTGAACAACCGTCCGTAATCGCGCTCACAGCGACTTGGCTCACACCAAATACCTCGGACACGGAGGTCTCGATAGACGACTATTCATTTTTCTAGCTCCCTCAAAACGAGAGAGAGCGGGTTGGGTTTCTTTTCATTTACATGCGGTCCTGTACATTCCGACTATCCTCTCCGACAACACTTTTCGCGATGCTTTGTGGATCAATATACCGCTGCGCTAGATGATTTCTCTCCTGTTCGGAGTGGCCTGCCGTGCCCTCATGGGTTTTCTGGAGGGTGACCAGTTCCTCACATTAACCCTTAAGCAACCTCTTCTCTAGCAACCACCTTACAAGTCACTTTCCGGTAGGTGACTTCACCGCCACCAAGGCCTCCTGGACGGAGCTCCAGCAGGTTGGTCCTAATGGAATATTTTGTAGCGGCGCCGACCAAAGTCGTTCAACAGTGCCCTTAGATTCGACATGCCGCACACATCAGATAACGCGCGGGTCAACAACCATCCTTCTTGGATTAGGTCATCACATGCGGTAGACATTTCGTTGATCAGGTGATAATTACCACCCCACTGGGACATAGCGACTATTGTGTACTGGTCTTTAATTTCGTTTGCTGTTGGGCCAGAAATCCCGAACCTCAAACGCTGATTAGAAATTTATCCTTGTAGACCTTTCAGAATGTACTTGTTAAAGAAAGAAAGATTTCTTGAACAGGTTGAACTGGGAACCGATTCATTTGAAGAGTTATACAGGACCGTTGTCCAGAAAGCTAAAAAGGCACGCGCCGTGTTGGTCCCAATGTACCAGCTCCTTCGGATAGACCGCAAACTACCTCAAAGGGTTGAGCGTTTTTGGATAGAGGGTTTCAACTATTTTTTCAAAAAGTTGACTATAGGAAAGACAAGGTCAGCTGGCATGTCATAAAATGCGGAACCGCTGTAAGCCAGAAATTCGCCAATGGAATATACGAAATGAAGTCATTATGCCAGAACCTGCCTGAAAATTAAAAACATCCCATTTAAACACACGAGACCGCCGGAGAAATAAGCCGTCTGCGGTCTCTTTGAGGGACAGGAACTAGTAGCCCACGAATGACACGGTGATGGTATCTGAGGTCTACAGAGAACATTGTGCAGGTCTATATTCAGACCCGGCGTCCTCGTCACACCCATTCTTGTCGAAGCGTTGCCATGAACGGCCTTTAACCAACTGGGTCTTCACGGTAGTAAACACTCGTTAACTCCTGCACATGATCAACCCATTTTGCGAGTTGGGGTCCAACAAGTTTCATCCAATGATCCTGTAAGAAACGTGGCTACACTGGCAAACCATTTATACCTTGCGTTTCGTCGGTCGCTTGACGAAAGACATCTGCTTGGAAGGAAGCGGCTGTCAAGCCAACCCATAAAATTGGTGACAGGCTATCGCCTAGAAGCCACATGTCTGTAAGACTCACAGGCGTGCGCAGTAAGGTGATGGAAAACATTCTGAAGTGAGCCATCCTAGATCACCTTACATCCAACAACTTGATATCTCAAGTTCAACATGGTTTTCTCCCAAACCATTCTTGCGCGACAGAAATGTTTGTGTTTATGGACAGATTAACCCCAGACAAAGACGAGAAATCCATAACAGAGGCCACATTCTTTGACTTGGCAGAACCATTTGATCTAGTTTCACAAGTCCTGATGTAGCATAAACAGGCTCGAGTCTTACGGGATTAAAGGGAAAATTGTACCCTGGCTTAAGGCTTTCCTAGCAAGTGACAGTAGACTCAAACTAATCCACTCCAGTGCCGGTCTCCATTGACGTTCCCCAAGGCTCCGCTTTGGGACCACGGGTGCTCCTGATATACGTCTACAAACTTCCATATATTCTAGCAAGTCCAGCTCTATTATCAGCGGACGACTTGAATTCCCACAGTTCTGGTGCCATTGCGCACCAAATGGATGTAGATGCTGGAAGGCCAGGGCCGTTTGACTAGCACCTTTCTCTGAATTGGGAAAATTGTGCCAGTGGGTCATTCGGTGGAGACTCGGCGAATGCCCTTACCGTGCATAGTGAGAAACGACCAGAAGACATCAAGACGATAGGTGCCAAGAAGAATTTGTGTGTCTGGCTCTCTTCAAAGATGTCCTTCTCACTTCGCCGTAAAAGATAGACCCAAAAGCCATTCGCCATTCCACGGATCATTCGCCGTATTTTCTCCCGTATTACTCGCACGGACTTCCAAATACTTTATGGGGCCGACGTCAGAGCGCTCCTGGAATGAGCAAGCCAAGTTGTCTGCTAAGGACGCCGAAAGGACGTAGCCCTAACTGGGCGTGCTCAACAAGCTGCTACGGCTGTCGGCCTTTAATTCGTAAACTATGGAACGTGTCTCACATTGTCTGACCCCTCCGTCTGGAGTAGCATCGCCTCCGAGGAGGTGGCGGTGCTCTGTTTAAACGAGATTTTGTCGATGGGTTTCCCGCCATTGATCCAGCTAGCACACGGCCGGGACAGGGTAAAAATATTTTTGAGCTTATAGCATACGCTTTCATTAGGCAAATTTTTTCACATTTCGGGTGGTAACTGCGTCGAATTACCTTCCTTAGACGGTTGTCCACGCTCCACCTGGAACTCAGTTAAAGGCGCAATTAGACATTTTTTATGCCAGTCCTCGTGCTGGCGAGCAAACTGTCCCGCGCTGAGAACATAAAAAACATTGCTTCACCCTTTCTTTACTTGTGGCCTTCATGCGGACGATAACCACTAGAAGACAGGGACAAAACCGCGCCGGCAAACTTAGGCAAAAGCCTCGATCTTGTGTGTCAACCCGTGAATCCATGAAAAGCGGTGCCACTTTTGAACAGCGAGTCGCTGAATGATTTCTCAGCAGAGGTAACAATCTTTCAGAATGAAACCATCTAAACCCGGTCTTTGGGATGAGTTTCCCTCATTTTCGGACAACTGTCGTCTTTCCAACGACCTGTCTTTAACTTTTCAATTTTCGTCAATTTCAAGAAGCGATGCCACCCTCTGACCTCGACTAGACCCCCTCTGCAAAGATTCAGGATCCAAGAACAGTGATTATTCTACTCTTCGGAGCAGACTCACATGGCTACGCCCAACTTACCGGCAGAAATCGCACTGAACATATTAATATCAGGGTCCAAGGCCAGATAAACCAACGACCAGAGAAGCGACAAGAGTTGAACGACCACTTTGCGCTCGTCTGATTAATTTTTGCATCGCTTTTCGGTGCGCGCCATTTTTGGCTGCAGTAGACTGGCCTCTGAGGGGGCGGAAACTCTCAAGCCTAACCATTTTTACTCACTGCCCCTGAATATCAAGTTTGGACCTCAGTAAGCTCAAAATATCGCCCCACTAAGACATTCGCGGTGAAAGACATCTACAGCGATTTCAGGGCGATTATTTAAAGACGGCACTTAAATTATCTCCGACACGAATGTTGCTTGCTTAGCCGCGCACACCACCTTTTCGCTTCATCCCTTGAATTGCGAGCAGCAAGGGTGGAGGTGTATAGATCCGACTAACCTAAGTTGCTTTTAGTAACCCTAGTGAACGGTGAGGTAGTCTGCAACTAACTGAAGCCTATGTAGGTGGGCAAAGTTGGAGTGCTATGATGTATCACAAGAGTTCAGCTGGATTAGAAGACGATGAAGGTCCAGGAGTAACATGCACAGCATGCATAATGGGGACGAGCGAGCCGCATGTTTTGCAGGAGATCAGATAATATGATGAAGAAACCGCTATAGTAGCTATATACAACATTTTGAACGAGTCATTTATTTATTTACCAGCGAAATGCGATGCTGTTTAGTGGCAAACTTAATGAGAAAACTTGGCCAATGCATTCAGCTTCTGAATTTGTATCAATGTGCCAGGAATAGACGCTGCAGTATTCTAGAAGCGGACAGTTGATATGGACGGGAGTCCAGCGGATAGCTCTACGATTGCGACAGCTGCATTGGAACGATGGTCGGTTGGCTTACATGCCTGGAACGCACTCTTGTCCTCGAAAGCAAGCCATTTAGGACAAAAGCAAAGATGCTCCACCATCATTGCGAAGTGCCGTGGGAGGCCCGTTACGTTAAGCAGCACAATGAAAATCTGTCGCGCGGTATGTTCGAAGTCGGTTTCGTTCCTCCCTCCTGCAAATTCGTGAAAGAAGATTTTCGTTTTTCAATCCATTCACAGAGTACACGCGAGTGATTGTTGCATTTTATTACTCTAACAAAACAGTTGAGAGATAACCCTTGATATTTTGCGCACACTTCCTATTTTACATCTAGTCCGAAACATGACATCAATTTATAACGATTGCCCTCTGCAGCCATTGATAGACCACAATAGATGTGGGCAAAATGGCTGCCAGTCGAAGGTCAAACGCGGGATGCAATGCCACACCTGCAAGGCCTGGTGGCATTCCAAATGCACGGGTTTACAGGACGACCAGATAAGCCGACTAGCTAACTCACCTGACCCGTTTGTCTGCGCCAGCTGCCTCTACGTTAAGGATGCAATGCATATCTCAGCGAAGAGGAGAGCCCCCAAAACGGTACCCAATCCCCAGCGCAGATTCAGAAAAACCACTCTCAGTGTTTTGCTTTAATCGGGATACTCGACGCGAAATTAGGGCGTCTTTCAAAGGCACTGGAGGACTCAGGAGCTAAAAATGCAGCGACCTGGACGAAAGTTAACAAGGAAATTTCTTTGCTGAACCAATACCTCGCGATATCCATACCGGGCCCTATGGTTGCGAAGAAAGTAATACAACTCTCTGGCGCGGCTACAAAGACCGCGACAGCGTCTCTAGTGGGCAGGCGCCTAAGGGAAAGAAGATTGATAATCTGGGGCTCATTCACCGGAAAAACCACGCCAGTGAAGCTGGCACAATCAATCCCTAGAAATATCCTCACCAAGCCCGACCAACCGCTCCATGCATAATGGTTACGCCAGAAGGGAAGCAAGCGAACGCTTGGACTTCTCGTCAATATTTCTTCTCCATCTGATCTTGAAACGGCCTGGCAGCATTCAGAAGGCCAACCCAATGGTCAGGCGTCTATCTGAGGATCGCCCGCTAGACGCGCGAAAGCCCGGTTACGACAGGTCAGGGGTGGAGTCACGAAACGGGCTTCCGCTGGGCACAAACTCATCCTTCCCCAAACTCACGACCAAGCCGATTGTGGTCATATCCCCCTGTGCTGAAAGCAGACGACGAAACCAACCTGCCTCTCGGACAGCAGTTTTTATTCGACCACCACAGGACTCTCGCCCACCAAAAGCAGTGGTGCCCTGGAGGACGCCAACCTCACATGCAGGCAGCGCCCAAAGTACGTGGAGCTATCAACGCTTATCTCCGTTACAGCTGGAGCCATGCACTCCTCAACAAAGCCACAGTCTCTGGACTGTACTGCGTCAGATGTACGGGGACAAGCAGCGAAGCCGATGTTCAGCTCCACTCAATCAAAAGCGGCCTCTCTCCTTGTTGACACAACCGTCGCCCAGGACCCCGACAACCTAAGACAAACATGACTACAGCCATCCGGAGAATCCCTCGTACATCCAGTTGGCCACACTGATTGCTGGTGGATCGGGTGTAAAAAACAAACGCGAAAGAAGAGCGACTGCAGCCAAACAAGCCACATGAAAATCGCCAGATTAGAAAACTGCTAGCTGGCTTCAAGGTGCAGTCCTCCGCGAAAACGAGCCTCTTGGGAGCGCCACCAAAATCATTACTTTGTGGTGCCGCCACCCAGCGCCCAGGGCCACACAGAGACACTTTTCCGGCCAAACCGCGCCAAAATACCCAAGAATCCAGGAAGGCGAAAGCTCACCGCTAATCTTTGATCAACGGCAAATCTGGTCACCAAATTGAGTGTGCTGAAAGAGCTACAAACAGCAATGATCGAAATTTTCGCCCACGCGGAAATAAATTCGTCCCCCAAAGCCAAAAGGCCCGAGCAAACGAGGCTCCCACGGAACGAAAAGAACCTCGCAAGCGAAAAGCACCCTCAAAAACCATGAAGACAGGAAGCAGACGACGCCGCCCCAGAGGCCCCTTCGGAGCCCTGGACTCAAAACCGGCGCGCAACTATTAAGTCTGGTGACCAACCTGGTCACTCAACTTTCGGCTCCTCACCCTCGGAGGCTGCGGAGATGGGGTTCAAACGCTTGTCCACAAACTGCCTCAGCCTTTTGAAGAAACTCGGCGATGTTAAACAGTCAGCTTGTCTTGAACAACCGTCCATAACCGCACTCACAGAGACTCGGCTCACACCAAGTGTCTCTGTCGCGGAGATCTCGATAGACGGTTACTCTATTTTCCGAGCCGAATCAAAACAAGGGCGAGCATGTGGGGTTGCCCTGCGGCCCTACCAATCCCAAATGTCCTCTCTGACACCACCCCCGTGACCTTTTGTGATGCACTGTGGGTCCAACTCCCTCTACGCGGGTCCGATTCCCTCCTTCTCGGTGTGGCCAACCGTAGCCCCTTGAGTCCTCATGAAGATGACCGATTCCTCATACAATCCCTTGAGCAACTCTCCCCCAACTACCGCTTCACTCATCTCCTGCTGGCAGGTGACTTCAACGCCCCAATGGCCTCCTGGACGGAACTCCAGCGCGTCGAATCAGGCGGACTTTATGCAGCGGCGCTGATTGAAGTCGTTCAACACAGCGCTTGGACTCAACATGTCGTTGCACCCACCAGATACAGCGCAGGCCAACTACCATCCCTCCTGGATTTGGTCATCACCAAAGAAAGACACTTCGTTGATCGGATAACAATTAACGCTCTGCTGGGGCATAGCGACCACTGTGTGCTGACCTTTGATTTCACCTGCTATTGAGCCAGAAAGCCCGGACCTCAATCGTGGTTTCGATACTTCTGCCGTGCAGACTTCTCAGGAATTCGCATCGTCCTTGAACAAATCACGCTGGGACCAGCTCCAGCGGAAGAACATATAGGACCATTGTCCAGAAAGTTCACGGGGCTGACGCGACGATCGTCCCAGAAGAACCAGCACGCGCTCGCATGGACCGCAGGCAGGAAAAAAGGATTCGGCGACTTCTGGAAAAAATATCCCAACTCTTTTTCAAAAAGTTGACTACAGGGGATACAGAAGATGAGCTGGCATTTCGTAAGATGTGGAACCGCTGTAAATCAGAAATCCGCTTATGGAACATACAACAACAAGCCACCATTCTGGACCTCGCTCGAAAAAACAAAAGCAGCTTGTTCAAATACATGAGGCATCGCCGCAGAAACAAGCCATCCGCCTCATTCTTGAGGAACAGAAATGCAGAACAGACGAATGACCCAGAGAACACTGTGCGTGTCTATACTCAGCCCCAGCGTCCTCTTGCAATAGATCAACCCATTCTGCGCGTTAGGGCCCGACGAGGTCCATCCAAGGGTCCCGAAATAAACGTCCTCCACACTGGCGAATCATTTACACCTGGTGTTTCGTCAATCGCTTGACGAAGGCCGTCTTCCTTCTGCTTGGAAGGAAGCGATGGTCACGCCAATCTACAAAACTGGTGACCGACTCTCGCCTGACAGCAACAGGCCTATAAGCCTAACTAGCGTGCCGTGCAAGGTGATGGAACGCATTCTGAAGCGAGCTATCCTAGATCATCTTACTTCCAGCAATATGATATCTCCAGCTCACCACGGATTTCTCCCAAACAGTTCTCGCGTGACAAACATGCTCGTGTTTATGGACAGCTTAACCCAAGCCAAGGACGAATGACTCATATCGAATGTCATATATTTCGACTTCTCAAAAGCATTTGATAGGGTCTCACACGTCCCGCTGCTCTAAAAACTTGAGTCTTACGGGATTCAGGGGAAATCCTCCGCTGGATCAAGGCGTTCCTATCTGACAGATCATTTTGAGTGAGAATAGGTTCGACCTACTCTTCTCCAGCGCCGGTCTCCATCGGAGTTCCAAAAGGCTCCGTACTGGGACCACTCCTGTGTCTATCTCCGTCAACGACCTGCAAGTCCATGTCTATTTTTTGCGGACGACTTGAAATCCCAAAGTTCCGATGCCAATGCCCTCCAAATGGATGTAGACGCTGCCAAGCAGTGTTCGTTGGACTGGCACCTTCCTCTGAATGATGAAAAGTGCATCCGCATGTCGTTTGGAGGAGACTCAGCGAATGCCTTTTTTATGCATGGTGAAAAGGGACCAGAAAACATTATGAGGATAGATGCCAAAAACGATTTGTGTATCTGGGTCTCCTCAAACTTGTCCTTCTCACTACACCATGAGAAATCGACCCAAAAGGCATTCGCCGTTTTACGGATGATCCGACGTACCTTCTCCCGTATTACTCGCATGGACTTCCAAATACTCTATGGGGCCTACGTCAGACCGCTCCTGGAGTACGCCAACCAAGTTGTCTACTCAGGACGTACGAAAGACGTTACCCTCATTGAGCGTGCCCAGCGGGCCGCCACAAGAATGGTTGCCGGCCTCAAATCCGTGGACGACGAAACGCGTCTCGCGATGCTTGATCTCTTTCCCCTGGAGTACCGTCGCCTCCGAGGGGACCTAATTCTTACTTACGCGAGGTTTTTTTTACCGTTGACCCAGAGAACACACGGCGGGGACATAGCAAGAAACTTTTTTCAAGCTCAGGGCACACACATTCATCAGACAAAATTTTATCTCATTTCGGGTAGTGCTTGCGTGGAATGAACTTCCTCTGTCGGCTGTTCACGCTGCTTTTAGAACCCAGTTTAAAACACTATTAGACATTTATATATGCGAATCCTCGCACTGGCATGCATACTGCCCCGCGCTAAGAACACAAAGATCAGTGCTACACCCTTTCTTCACTTGCGCCTTTCAGGTGAGCGACAGCCACTGACCGAGAAGAACAAAAGTGACCTGTGAAACTTGGGCAAAAGCCTCGATCCTGTGTATCATTCCGTGAATCCGTGAATCCGTGGCCCCCATTGTTTGTGTTTGAATGGTTGGGTGAGAGAAGATATGAGTGAGCAAAGAAGGATGACATGCACATCTGTAATTCCACATGCCTTAGTCGTGAGCAGTTTGCCAAATTGAAACGCAGCGTTCCATATCAATTTCGGCAAAGGCCCTCCGGACTTCTCGCAGTGGACAATCAACGCCCAGCCCCCTCGTGCTCCGCTGCCTACGTACTGGCGAGCGGTTATGTAAAATATGAGCACGAAACTTCAACATGCGGTCCGCTTTGAATTCCAATTTCTACACGTGATCATGTGCATGTCGACTGCAGTGGATAAGGACATAGATAAGCCCCATCCTTATTTAGGAACCTTTCATGCCGGTGATGCGTGTGAGGCATGCATAATTCACCTGCCTTTGCAACCAACCACCTGAAAATTCACCCTACTCTCTGCTACTTTCCTCTCCCACTCCACAGCTACACATCAGCTACGCTTCTCTTGGTAACAAAACAATTTTCTTAGATAATTTCTCCAACCATCTTCGAATCCTCAGGGACTCTGTTGTGCTTGGAGGCCCTGCAACACCATTTCGGGCCCTGTTCGTGACCGAAACGCCGGGCCCGTTGACCGCACAGTGCTCTCAGCTGAACACCTTCGTGAGTGGAGTAAAACTTTCAGCGCCAAAAAGTTGCATTTTATTGCGTATTGTACTGTTCCATTGTGCGAATACTGAGGGCCCGCCGCGAGCCGGTTGCGTGTTAAAGGGGCTCGTACTCTTATTGGTGGGAATATAGGCCAATCAAGATTCAGCAATTTGGCTCGGGGCTTCCCGCCCCGTCCAGCCAAGCCGCGTGGAAGGTATTGTAACACCTTTATGAACTCCTTAGAGCTTGTAAACAAACTTGTCATTACCTGACCTCTCACATGCACTTCAAAGTCCTTCTCACGCAGCACAGCCAGACGTCCCGCTGCCCCACAAACTCAAGTCTTACGGGATTCACGGGAAGTTGTACGCTTGGTTGAGGTGCTCTTATTAAACAGATTATTCCGAGTGGAAATATGCTCGACCTACGCTTCTCCAGCGAAGGTGACTGATGCTATTACCAAGACCTCAAACCATCTCGTTGGTTAACCAATGAGACGAATTCGTCTCATACAAATTGAACCTGCACGACTAATACCTCATTTGCGACCATTATATATAGTCGCTGGATGGTGCTTTAGGTTTCACTGGTTTGTCGACAACGCTCACAGCGCGCGCACACAGAAACTGCGAGCCACCGGAGATTGTACAATGAAACCGTGAACTCTTGGTAAATACAGAGTGCAACCAAAACAAAAACTTGAAAACAATTTTATTGCACATAAACCAACTGAATAAGGTTATCACCTGGTGGTCGTTGAACTGGCCTTTTCCTCTAAATGACGGAAAGTGCGTGTATATGTCATTCGGAAGGCAGTGGACTGATGAGCCGCCAAGGGATGAGAGTTTACAGGTATCCAATCAACGGAGAATGCCCTACTCTGCATTCAGGGGTCGAACCTGTGGCCGTACAAACATCTGCGCAACAGTTGTCATAGCTGTGGTCCAGATAGCCATGGCACATAACAACATGTTGTTTGCCCACTTGCCCAAGGTTTCGATGGTGGAAGGTGGAGGTACAAACTGAGGGACGTAATTTGGCCACTGGAATTGAATATTGGGAATTGGGGGGCATCCCTGGGGTATCATGCGATGGGCCGCTAACCTGGCTGGCTGACCAAGACGCCTATAGCTGGATTGTGGGGAAATAAGATCCTTGAATAGGGAGGGAGGTAAGTTGGCAGAGAACACGATTAATAAATCGCTGAGCTGTAACACCCCTTCGGTGCCTAGCTTTCATGCCATCCAAAGGAGGCAGAAGGGCTGGGATACTGCCAGGATACCCAAGTCT
Organism: Opisthorchis viverrini; assembly: GCF_000715545.1. NCBI lineage: Eukaryota > Metazoa > Platyhelminthes > Trematoda > Opisthorchiida > Opisthorchiidae > Opisthorchis > Opisthorchis viverrini. Next base: position 1,480,696 of record NW_008751716.1, on the reverse strand, counting down.
AGACAGGATAAGTCAAGTTGAAGAGGTCGGGTCGGATATCGGAGTTGTCAGTGGTTGTCTTCGCGCATGTGGTATGCATCGAACAGTGCGCCCCGGCTGAGGTCAATTCGCGACGGATACTAATATGGGTATACATATAAAATATAATCTAACCATTCAGCGGTAACACCCTTCCGGTGCCTAGCTCCCATGCCACCCGGAGGAAGCACGAGGGCTGGGATACTGCCAGGTCGCTCAGGCCTAGACAGGGGAAGTCGAGTTGCAGAGGTCGGGTTCGAACCACGAACCTACCGGTCAGTAAATTCGTGCTCCAACCACTTGGGCCATCATGTCCCCTATGGGTGTACACTGGTTTGTTTAATTTGTGGTGTTCTGTAAGCGGGTGCTGTAAGCCAACTTCCTTTGATCCGTGGAGGTCCACGGTGTGCTTCTTTCATCTGCTGTGTCAGACATTACCTTCCTCTTTCAACTTTCCTCGGCAGCTGGGTCCACTGTACAACCTGTTGTTGCAGTTGAAAATGCTGATATTGCAATTTGATATATTGCTGTGTCCTAAAGGACCAGGATCTTCACCTGGCCAAGTTAGCTGCGGTTTGCTTAAGATCACCACAATTGTCCAGCTTTCCAGGAACGTTCCACCACGGTTTTTTCCTATGATGTTTCAGCTAGTTCACCGGAATGGACAACTTCGAGAAAGTTGTACTCAAAACAAGTGGATCGTTCAGTAATGTGGGATTAAACTGAACCAGATTATAAACAGAGTTAGCATTCCAATAGGATCCACTAAGAGGCTGGAACGTAGAAATAAGGTTTCAGTATGCGAGGCAATCGTTAGGAAAGCGGTTTTGTCAGTATAGAGGCAGTCCTTCTAACAAATCTCCCAACACGGATAGCTAGGGAACTGTGTTTATGAAACATTTATTCATTCATCATTCTCATGGGAGAGGCTGGATGCCGCATTAATATTCTCACAAATAGACTGAACTTTACCGTGATCTGACGGTTCGCGTGCCTCCCTAAGCTATACTGGGTGGCGTCCGTACGACACCCAGAGTCACCCATACTTGGCTAGTCAATCGTTAGAGTTCTGACTAACAGTTTCCTGGCCCCCCAGGTAGGCAGTTGGAACGTGGGGTGACCTGTTCTATGATAACAGTAGTGCACTTGCATTTCCCGCCAAATATCCCTGGCTTTTAAGCCGAAGGCTTTCTTTAAGGACCCTAATCGTCCCTGGCAGTGCGTAGTATCCAACCATGCCACTAACGATACTCCCATGGCAGATCGGCCGTCGCGTGGTGCACCAGCCTGGTCCCCTTGCTTGCTGTATACAGCAGAGCAAGTAAGCGAAAACATGCTACTTCTGCCGCCTCCTTTCTTACGCCTCGTTTTTCTTCTACTCTACCCCACCCCACCCAAGTTTGAATACTCTTTCCACAAATCCCAACACTAGAACTGACCGCATTGTTGACAGTGCATCACACTCAGTTGCATGTTCTGTACGTCCGACTTCAGTGACGACCCTAAGCGTCTCAAAGTCTCGCCAAACCCCGATAGCCGGCCCTTTTGGCTGCCGTCAATGTTCGCATTGTGAAGCACACAGGACAATAGGTGACTCGCTTGCTCAGTGGATTGCCTATGCATTGATGTCATCATCATCATCACCACCATCAACATCATCATCATCGACAGCATGACATCACTGTTCAACACCGATGCTTCACTGCTGTACCGATGTTTCATTGCCGTAATGCATTGATGTATGCAGAATGCAAGTACTGTGATTGAACTGACTGTCCTTTCGCCCTGTTGTAGGTTCCGGCTGTGCACCTCTTGCCATACATAGGCCGCTGCGGCCAAATATACCAGGGTGGGTATTGTATTGTGCGACCGAGCGAAAGCATATTCACTTGGTTGGATGCCCGTTAATAGTTGCCTCTGCGATGTCTGTTTGGCAACGTCTGTGAGAGAATCTCCAGAAGGTGAAGCCTATCGCAACCTGTTTATTGCGTCTCCTTACGCTCCAACGTATTGGCCCTGAATCTGCTAAAACAGTTTCCGTGACTCTATGTACTTTTTACTACAGATTAAATGCTCAGACATCGTTGTGGTTGGTGGTGACATGAAGCTCCAGGGAGGTAGACCAAGCGCTGCTGAGGCCCTATTGGGTGGTTGCCTTGAATTGGTTACGAGACGCACTGGCGACGGAAATCGCAGACTGTTGTTGTGCCGTACCGATTTCCGGAACAACGGGAATCGTTTGACGGTGTGATTCCCACTAACGAACCAGTCACGAATCTAAATAAACCACATTACCGTCAGTTACCGGTTGGGTGGGCCTATCACTGTCTGCCTCTCCTTTTGGGACACCAGCGTGGACTCCCACCGTGTACTTGTGCGCTACTGCTTTTCATTACACCTTTCAGATCTACACAAAACTTACGTGCCTTATTTAGCCAGTGAGAAGCTAATGAACCCAGAAATCAAGAGGAACTTTCAGAACTGTCTCCTCGAAAATCTGCCCGAACTTGCTATATCGGATATCAATGGGCACTGGCAACAGATATTCGCAGGGCTACTCAGTTAGAACTTGTGTTTTTTGTAATACCCAGCCAACCTCATCTAAACATTGGATTTCCACTAGGAACGTGACTTTGCTGGAGGCCTGGTGACAGAATACTCCTGGCCGCAATCATAACTTAACCCGACGCATCACTCGATGCAAGGTAAAACTGAATTTCGGTACAGACCACGAAGCTTGGTGGACTCGAAAAGTCTAAGGAATCGAAGATGTCGCCTGGACTTTATGGCGATTGGCTGGCACCTTGGGTCAATATGCTCGAACAAAGTGGGAGGTTCAATTTTGGCAGCAATTAGACCATAAAGGGAAAAAGAAGGTTTGTCACCGTTGAATGAGATTTCCAGGGACTTATGAAGCTTAAGAAAGTCATGTCCTAGCAAAATATCTGCACAGAGGTCACGTAATACTGAAAACTTGAAAGAGGGATACTTGTTTTGTTAAAAAGCAATGTCCAAGAGTAAAGCTTTTGTGCTGGATAGATGCCAAAGTTGTTTCAGATGATGATGGTAGTACAGACCACTTGTTACAACGGACTACCTTTTCGGAAATGAAACTTTCTGAGCTACCAGTATCAACAAGAGCTCGAAGCGGGAACCATTGGCTTTCACATCGGTGACTGCTTCTTTTAGACACTCGGGAGCCGCTGCAGTGACACAAGATAGCGCACATGAAACAAATGAGGTGTTCCGCGGACCAGTAGATCTGCATACCTTTTGAAAACGCCCTTTCTTCCCACAGTTTTTGCAGGTCGCATCTTTAGCGGGGCATTTATATCTCGGGTGACGAGCACAGCCACAGAAGAAACATGAAGACCCCACCCTGGCAGCAGTCGCCTGCTCGTGCGATGACGTTTTCGAACGTGGAGACTTTGGCGGGTCGTTCGATACGGTGGCACAGGAGTTGAGTGTTCGGTAAAAACGATAACGACTGTTTTTGCGCTAGTTCGAGGGACTTTGCATGGTCGTATGCGGTTTCAAAATCCAGCGACTTATGTTCCAGCAGTCTCTGGCAAATTTACTTGATTCGTTCGACCGGTCCTCGGAAACTTTTCAACGAAACTACCAGGAACCAGATTGACTATGTTGTGACTGTTAGCTGGGTGATTTAGGTGGTTGATGGAACTTATTCTATCGCGTATAATAGTCTACATACTTGAGTGGGAAACGGGCGAGATTCCTCAGTGTTTAGAATGCGAATTTACTGACCGAATGGTTCGTGTTTTGAACTTGACCTCCTCATCAACTCTCCTTGTCTAGGTGTGGGCAACATGGCAGTATCCCAACCATCTTGCTTCCTCCGGGTCATGGCAGCTAGGCACCGTGAAGCTGAACGATTTCGATTTTTTGAGGGGTTAAAAAACTTCAATAAAGAAGACAAAGGGCACTGTTTGGTGATCAGCTATATTGAGGATATGCCAATGGAAGAAGAAGCGATTCGGTCTAGTTGGTCACAACAGAGAGGAAATGGAATCTCAGTGCAATATTACGAAAGGCCGAGTTGTTCGTTAGTGTCTGACCACCCTAACACCTGTTTCAAGTTGTGTGTAGGCTTTCAGGTGTGGAGTCACCTGCATTGGTGTGAATGGTTTTGTGCTACGGCTGGACCACTGTCTTGGTGCGCATACGGATTCGACTGGAGGATTGCCTGTTTGCACAAAGGGAATTGAGTTATCTGGGGGCGAGATGTCTCAAGTGGTTAGAGCGCGAATTTACTGACCGGAAGGTTCCTGGTTCGAATCCGACTTCTGCCGACTTCCCCCGTCTAGGCTTGGGCAACCTGACTGTATTCCAGCCCTCGTGCTTCCTTCGGGTAGCATGGCAGCTAGGCACCAGGAGGTGTTACAGCTTAGAGCGAGATTGAGTTATCTGAGGTGAGTGGTGCATCGTGTCCGCGATGGATCAATGCAGCAGACTGTACGCCAACTTTGTAAATGACGTTAACCATGCGGTGCTTGATGTAACTACGAATTGGTCCAGGTCACGAAGATAACCTAGTCTACCGCGGCGATTTTGGAGGACGTTGACATTTTGAACGGGACTGCACAAGTTCTAGCTCTTTGTCCATACCCGACCAGTATACAACTTCGCGCCGAGGTTTTCATACGGTCGATGCCTGGGTGTCCAAAACTACACTGCTTTAGTACTCGTGCGTGCTATTTGGCTGGTATTATAACACATTCACCAAAGAGAAGACAAACATCGACTTGAGATAGATAAAATCCTCAATAGAATGAAGATTGAATGTTGTCTGATACTGGCGATGGCCAACGTGTTCGGTGATAGTGTGACACTTGTTGGACCACTGGGTCACATCTGTTTTTGTCCATTTTTAAAGTAGGCGGAAGGGCACAAATGGATACAGCGAGTGCGGTGCCAATTTCAGGCTCGGTAGAAATGGAAGCCACAAATGTACCTTCTTCCGGCTGTCATTGTGAGTCCATCAGTCTTGTTGAGGCGTCTGCCTCGCCATGTACCGCAACGCCCTCCTACGAACCGAAAATGCTGACAAATGGCTTGTGATCGGTAAGGAGTGTGAAATGCGGCCGTAAATCATTTTGTTGAATTTTTTGACGGCAACTATGATTGCAATTGCTTTTTTCCTATTTGACTGTACTTGCGTTCGGCTAGTGTCAAAGGTCGGATTGCATGGGTGATGGCTCTTATAGGTCCGTCAGGAAATCCGTGGGAAATGACTTCTGAGACTAGAATGATACCCATAGATGGGTTGTAATGTGTAAGTCTGTTGATAAACGTGATTTAACTGTATCGAAAGCTTATTGACAGTGAAGCAGCCGGTTACAGGGAACATCCTTTTTTAAGAGATGGTTGAGAAGGAACGGTGCTTATCCGGTAGAAAAGTGTTGTAATAGCTCACCAACCCAAGGAAAGATCCGTCGGTGGTGGTATTCTCTGAATTGCATCAGTGTTGTCCGGGTCAGACTAATGGTCATATTTATCGAAAATAAAATCCGAATGTTTGATAGACGTAAAAGAAAACGTGCGTTTTCTCATCCGGAGATCTAAGCTGTATTCCTGGATTTGATCAAGTACTGAAGTTAGGCGATTAAGGAGTTTTTTCCCGATCAGATGCTGCCACGATGATATCATTCAAGTACGCCACGACGCCTGTTCACTCATTGAGCGCAGCGTCCTTGAACTGCTGGAATATGGCTGGCGCCGTTTTTCCTCCAAAGATTATTGAACTGGAAAAGACCACGGTGCTTGTTATTGGCTAGAAGGTCTTTAGAGTCACTCGCAACTTCGGTTTGTAAATAGGCTTCGGTCAGATCAAGTTTAGCGAAGTAAGTACCACCACTGAGTTTGGTAGACGGATCTGGAACTGGGAGAGGATACTGATGCGAATCGAATGCAGCATTCAAGCCCGTTGGATAATCAACACAAATCCTGACATTCTCGCTCTTTCTGTTGACCACAACAATGGAAGCTGTTCAGGAAGAGTAGTTGACAGTCTAGCTAACACCCGATGTTTGGAGACGACCGAGTTCAGCACCCGTAGATACAAAAGCCGCATAAAGTACATGGCGTTTTCGTCTGAAGACAAGTTTGCTATTGGGTTTCAAGTGAAATGTGGCTTGGGCTTTAAAACAATTTTCAAGACCATCTTAAAAACACTGGAAAATTTTAATTAGGTTATGCGCGTAAGTTGTTGGAAAATGTTTGTATGAGTGAGATGAACGTTTGTCGCCTACGGACTGTAGAGGGACACAAAAAGATTTAACTGATCTATCCAATCAAGACCAAGCAAATTCAGATCTGAACAATTTGTGAGGTAGCAGATACCTGTGAATTGCCCATTGTTAAAAGATACATCATAAGTGAGTTCGCAATTAAGCGGCAAGTTGTTGATGGAAGCAGTCTGTACAATGGTTGGCAGCAGACAATAATGGCGTGCAATTGCATTCCAAATCGGACATGAGATCCGTGTGATGTCTGAGGCTGTATTGAGCTGAAGACGGATAGAATGATTATTCGCGCAAAGTGTGATAAATTTCCCATGGGATGCGAGATCCACCCTGAATGATACGAAGACAGATTTCGATCGACGACATCACTTCTGTTGTTATGTAAGAGCCGTTTTAAGTTCGCCCTTTCGGTGATCAGTCGGCTAGATTTTCTTTTCTTATGGCCAATACGACGACATTTCTGGCACTGGTGTTTTTGGAACAGACAAAAGCGGATGTGATGCCAGTCACCACAAGACTAACACTGTGGTGTCAACGAATTCTTCACAATATATTTGTGAATGCCGTGGTTGTATGAGGGCTGGGATACTGCCAGAGCGTCCACACCTAAACAGGAGGACGATTAGGGTCCTCAACCAAAGCCTTCGGCTCAAAAGCCTAACCACAAGGCAGAGGTGTCGGGCTGGAAATGCAAGCACATTACTATTTTTACGGGTCCACACCTAAGAGGACGATTAGGGTCCTCAACCAAAGCCTTCGGCTCAAAAGCCTAACCACAAGGCAGAGGTGTCGGGCTGGAAATGCAAGCAAATTACTATTTTTACGGAACACGTCGCCATACATGTTCCAACCCCCAACCTGGAGGTCCAGGAGACTGTGTTCGTCAGACCTCTACCCATGGACCAACCTGGTATGAGAGACTCTGAGTGTCGCGTGGATACCCCCCAGTATAGCTCAATGGGTCTCAGAGGTACACAAACCGCCACACCACGGTAAAGTGGCGGCTTCACAAGATAATTAGAAAACGGGTATTTGGTGTGCAGAAAGTACTTCAATCGCCAAAATATCCAGCAACATGATTAGCGGTGACTTGACCATGTGCTAAATATGCCGAAACAATGTCTACTGAGATGAGTGTTCCCCCCCCCCTGTTTTTTCTCCTTCAGAATGGTGCGAACCGCGAGGTGCACAACGTATGACCTAGGAGAGGGGTGTGAAAGAGATTACAAGGAGTTTGGGTGTTATTGGTACAGAACGTCTTGCAGAATGGGGTCCCAGCGACATCTACGATTGGCTGGAGAAATTGCGAGAAACAACGGTTTATCGATGTCAATGGCGCTCCTGTTGTCATTTTCTTTCGGTTAGAGGTGTAGGCACCTCTGCAACAGATCCCTTCTCTCACCTGCTCTTTTCCCCTCTTTTCATTCTAAGGCTGCGTATGTAATTAGATGAACTTTATTTGTACGACGGTGAGACATTGGTGTGAACACTGATGTTGCTGTCTTTCTTTTGATGATGATTAGTGTAGTTCAGCCGGTTGTTGAGGTCCGAAAACTATTGCACCACGATAACCTTCGATCTCTTCACGGTGGCCTCGAGTGGCAGGTTTATTTTGTTGGACATGGTATCCCTACTAATGGTATTGTCATGGAAAGGCCGATTTGTCTTTTACCATCAGGAAACGGGTTGATTTGACCAACCGTGACGCACTTGACGCATAACAGACACATGGGCCTCCATTGCTATCGAATGCCATTCGGATAAGCTATTATCTATTTTCTCCTACCTGTCTTTATTACTCCAGATTGGGCATCAACAGCCGGTGTTTGACAGACACGAATGCCCTTTGAAAGCCGAATGTGCCTGCATCCATGTTATAACTTGCGGGACGGTAGTGCAACTCTGTGTCGGTCCCTTGGCTTCCTGCTCCGCCCACTATGGTATAGCAAAAGGCACGGTAGCTCTACACAGCCCTTTATGGAGACAAAGGAAAATCATTACAACTGTATATATATAGGGTAGTCACAGAGTGTTCCACAAGGTCGTGCCA
>NW_008751716.1:1445941-1470008 GCF_000715545.1 Opisthorchis viverrini | reverse complement strand
AATTAGACCACAAAGGGAAAAAGAAGGTTTGTCACCGTTGAATGAGATTTCCAGGGACTTATGAAGCTTAAGAAAGTCATGTCCTAGCAAAATATCTGCACAGAGGTCACGTAATACTGAAAACTTGAAAGAGGGATACTTGTTTTGTTAAAAAGCAATGTCCAAGAGTAAAGCTTTTGTGCTGGATAGATGCCAAAGTTGTTTCAGATGATGATGGTAGTACAGACCACTTGTTACAACGGACTACCTTTTCGGAAATGAAACTTTCTGAGCTACCAGTATCAACAAGAGCTCGAAGCGGGAACCATTGGCTTTCACATCGGTGACTGCTTCTTTTAGACACTCGGGAGCCGCTGCAGTGACACAAGATAGCGCACATGAAACAAATGAGGTGTTCCGCGGACCAGTAGATCTGCATACCTTTTGAAAACGCCCTTTCTTCCCACAGTTTTTGCAGGTCGCATCTTTAGCGGGGCATTTATATCTCGGGTGACGAGCACAGCCACAGAAGAAACATGAAGACCCCACCCTGGCAGCAGTCGCCTGCTCGTGCGATGACGTTTTCGAACGTGGAGACTTTGGCGGGTCGTTCGATACGGTGGCACAGGAGTTGAGTGTTCGGTAAAAACGATAACGACTGTTTTTGCGCTAGTTCGAGGGACTTTGCATGGTCGTATGCGGTTTCAAAATCCAGCGACTTATGTTCCAGCAGTCTCTGGCAAATTTACTTGATTCGTTCGACCGGTCCTCGGAAACTTTTCAACGAAACTACCAGGAACCAGATTGACTATGTTGTGACTGTTAGCTGGGTGATTTAGGTGGTTGATGGAACTTATTCTATCGCGTATAATAGTCTACATACTTGAGTGGGAAACGGGCGAGATTCCTCAGTGTTTAGAATGCGAATTTACTGACCGAATGGTTCGTGTTTTGAACTTGACCTCCTCATCAACTCTCCTTGTCTAGGTGTGGGCAACATGGCAGTATCCCAACCATCTTGCTTCCTCCGGGTCATGGCAGCTAGGCACCGTGAAGCTGAACGATTTCGATTTTTTGAGGGGTTAAAAAACTTCAATAAAGAAGACAAAGGGCACTGTTTGGTGATCAGCTATATTGAGGATATGCCAATGGAAGAAGAAGCGATTCGGTCTAGTTGGTCACAACAGAGAGGAAATGGAATCTCAGTGCAATATTACGAAAGGCCGAGTTGTTCGTTAGTGTCTGACCACCCTAACACCTGTTTCAAGTTGTGTGTAGGCTTTCAGGTGTGGAGTCACCTGCATTGGTGTGAATGGTTTTGTGCTACGGCTGGACCACTGTCTTGGTGCGCATACGGATTCGACTGGAGGATTGCCTGTTTGCACAAAGGGAATTGAGTTATCTGGGGGCGAGATGTCTCAAGTGGTTAGAGCGCGAATTTACTGACCGGAAGGTTCCTGGTTCGAATCCGACTTCTGCCGACTTCCCCCGTCTAGGCTTGGGCAACCTGACTGTATTCCAGCCCTCGTGCTTCCTTCGGGTAGCATGGCAGCTAGGCACCAGGAGGTGTTACAGCTTAGAGCGAGATTGAGTTATCTGAGGTGAGTGGTGCATCGTGTCCGCGATGGATCAATGCAGCAGACTGTACGCCAACTTTGTAAATGACGTTAACCATGCGGTGCTTGATGTAACTACGAATTGGTCCAGGTCACGAAGATAACCTAGTCTACCGCGGCGATTTTGGAGGACGTTGACATTTTGAACGGGACTGCACAAGTTCTAGCTCTTTGTCCATACCCGACCAGTATACAACTTCGCGCCGAGGTTTTCATACGGTCGATGCCTGGGTGTCCAAAACTACACTGCTTTAGTACTCGTGCGTGCTATTTGGCTGGTATTATAACACATTCACCAAAGAGAAGACAAACATCGACTTGAGATAGATAAAATCCTCAATAGAATGAAGATTGAATGTTGTCTGATACTGGCGATGGCCAACGTGTTCGGTGATAGTGTGACACTTGTTGGACCACTGGGTCACATCTGTTTTTGTCCATTTTTAAAGTAGGCGGAAGGGCACAAATGGATACAGCGAGTGCGGTGCCAATTTCAGGCTCGGTAGAAATGGAAGCCACAAATGTACCTTCTTCCGGCTGTCATTGTGAGTCCATCAGTCTTGTTGAGGCGTCTGCCTCGCCATGTACCGCAACGCCCTCCTACGAACCGAAAATGCTGACAAATGGCTTGTGATCGGTAAGGAGTGTGAAATGCGGCCGTAAATCATTTTGTTGAATTTTTTGACGGCAACTATGATTGCAATTGCTTTTTTCCTATTTGACTGTACTTGCGTTCGGCTAGTGTCAAAGGTCGGATTGCATGGGTGATGGCTCTTATAGGTCCGTCAGGAAATCCGTGGGAAATGACTTCTGAGACTAGAATGATACCCATAGATGGGTTGTAATGTGTAAGTCTGTTGATAAACGTGATTTAACTGTATCGAAAGCTTATTGACAGTGAAGCAGCCGGTTACAGGGAACATCCTTTTTTAAGAGATGGTTGAGAAGGAACGGTGCTTATCCGGTAGAAAAGTGTTGTAATAGCTCACCAACCCAAGGAAAGATCCGTCGGTGGTGGTATTCTCTGAATTGCATCAGTGTTGTCCGGGTCAGACTAATGGTCATATTTATCGAAAATAAAATCCGAATGTTTGATAGACGTAAAAGAAAACGTGCGTTTTCTCATCCGGAGATCTAAGCTGTATTCCTGGATTTGATCAAGTACTGAAGTTAGGCGATTAAGGAGTTTTTTCCCGATCAGATGCTGCCACGATGATATCATTCAAGTACGCCACGACGCCTGTTCACTCATTGAGCGCAGCGTCCTTGAACTGCTGGAATATGGCTGGCGCCGTTTTTCCTCCAAAGATTATTGAACTGGAAAAGACCACGGTGCTTGTTATTGGCTAGAAGGTCTTTAGAGTCACTCGCAACTTCGGTTTGTAAATAGGCTTCGGTCAGATCAAGTTTAGCGAAGTAAGTACCACCACTGAGTTTGGTAGACGGATCTGGAACTGGGAGAGGATACTGATGCGAATCGAATGCAGCATTCAAGCCCGTTGGATAATCAACACAAATCCTGACATTCTCGCTCTTTCTGTTGACCACAACAATGGAAGCTGTTCAGGAAGAGTAGTTGACAGTCTAGCTAACACCCGATGTTTGGAGACGACCGAGTTCAGCACCCGTAGATACAAAAGCCGCATAAAGTACATGGCGTTTTCGTCTGAAGACAAGTTTGCTATTGGGTTTCAAGTGAAATGTGGCTTGGGCTTTAAAACAATTTTCAAGACCATCTTAAAAACACTGGAAAATTTTAATTAGGTTATGCGCGTAAGTTGTTGGAAAATGTTTGTATGAGTGAGATGAACGTTTGTCGCCTACGGACTGTAGAGGGACACAAAAAGATTTAACTGATCTATCCAATCAAGACCAAGCAAATTCAGATCTGAACAATTTGTGAGGTAGCAGATACCTGTGAATTGCCCATTGTTAAAAGATACATCATAAGTGAGTTCGCAATTAAGCGGCAAGTTGTTGATGGAAGCAGTCTGTACAATGGTTGGCAGCAGACAATAATGGCGTGCAATTGCATTCCAAATCGGACATGAGATCCGTGTGATGTCTGAGGCTGTATTGAGCTGAAGACGGATAGAATGATTATTCGCGCAAAGTGTGATAAATTTCCCATGGGATGCGAGATCCACCCTGAATGATACGAAGACAGATTTCGATCGACGACATCACTTCTGTTGTTATGTAAGAGCCGTTTTAAGTTCGCCCTTTCGGTGATCAGTCGGCTAGATTTTCTTTTCTTATGGCCAATACGACGACATTTCTGGCACTGGTGTTTTTGGAACAGACAAAAGCGGATGTGATGCCAGTCACCACAAGACTAACACTGTGGTGTCAACGAATTCTTCACAATATATTTGTGAATGCCGTGGTTGTATGAGGGCTGGGATACTGCCAGAGCGTCCACACCTAAACAGGAGGACGATTAGGGTCCTCAACCAAAGCCTTCGGCTCAAAAGCCTAACCACAAGGCAGAGGTGTCGGGCTGGAAATGCAAGCACATTACTATTTTTACGGAACACGTCGCCATACATGTTCCAACCCCCAACCTGGAGGTCCAGGAGACTGTGTTCGTCAGACCTCTACCCATGGACCAACCTGGTATGAGAGACTCTGAGTGTCGCGTGGATACCCCCCAGTATAGCTCAATGGGTCTCAGAGGTACACAAACCGCCACACCACGGTAAAGTGGCGGCTTCACAAGATAATTAGAAAACGGGTATTTGGTGTGCAGAAAGTACTTCAATCGCCAAAATATCCAGCAACATGATTAGCGGTGACTTGACCATGTGCTAAATATGCCGAAACAATGTCTACTGAGATGAGTGTTCCCCCCCCCCTGTTTTTTCTCCTTCAGAATGGTGCGAACCGCGAGGTGCACAACGTATGACCTAGGAGAGGGGTGTGAAAGAGATTACAAGGAGTTTGGGTGTTATTGGTACAGAACGTCTTGCAGAATGGGGTCCCAGCGACATCTACGATTGGCTGGAGAAATTGCGAGAAACAACGGTTTATCGATGTCAATGGCGCTCCTGTTGTCATTTTCTTTCGGTTAGAGGTGTAGGCACCTCTGCAACAGATCCCTTCTCTCACCTGCTCTTTTCCCCTCTTTTCATTCTAAGGCTGCGTATGTAATTAGATGAACTTTATTTGTACGACGGTGAGACATTGGTGTGAACACTGATGTTGCTGTCTCTTATGATGATGATTAGTGTAGTTCAGCCGGTTGTTGAGGTCCGAAAACTATTGCACCACGATAACCTTCGATCTCTTCACGGTGGCCTCGAGTGGCAGGTTTATTTTGTTGGACATGGTATCCCTACTAATGGTATTGTCATGGAAAGGCCGATTTGTCTTTTACCATCAGGAAACGGGTTGATTTGACCAACCGTGACGCACTTGACGCATAACAGACACATGGGCCTCCATTGCTATCGAATGCCATTCGGATAAGCTATTATCTATTTTCTCCTACCTGTCTTTATTACTCCAGATTGGGCATCAACAGCCGGTGTTTGACAGACACGAATGCCCTTTGAAAGCCGAATGTGCCTGCATCCATGTTATAACTTGCGGGACGGTAGTGCAACTCTGTGTCGGTCCCTTGGCTTCCTGCTCCGCCCACTATGGTATAGCAAAAGGCACGGTAGCTCTACACAGCCCTTTATGGAGACAAAGGAAAATCATTACAACTGTATATATATAGGGTAGTCACAGAGTGTTCCACAAGGTCGTGCCAGAATGTCCGTGAGGGGGCGAAAAGCGTCGAGTCAAGGTACTTGGCTCGGATTGGTTGGCATTCTGACCAATCAGGGCATGCCTACGTCTGGCCCGTGTCCTGCACGTGACACATGCGTTCCAAATGATTTGATGTTCGGTTATTAGGGACGGCTGGCCCCCGAACAATCCAATTTTTTATCGCGCCAGTCGCATAAGCTTTGTGGTTTCGAACCTTCAGCAAGTCAGATAAACCTGGCCATCTCTTGTATTCGGATTGGCTGGCCCGTTATTCACTAGGTTTTCAACATTAGGCCGACGGATTCCCCTTCTTGACCTTGCAGTGTAAGTTCATGAGCCCTAGTCAGATTCCGTCAATGCCAAATTTCTACGTCCTTATGAGTAAATTTCCGGCGTTCAAACGATAAAAACGTAATAATGGGTATGACGGCATAGCATTGTATTGAAAGACGCCTCGGTGATCGGATTGAATAGAGCAAGTAGGCTAGATCTGAAGTGGATGTGCCGCGCTATGTAGTCATTGCAATTACTGATACTTCAATTAAAGTTGAGACACCTATTGTAAGATCTCAATGGGTTGTCATAAGTTGTGAGGTGCCGGTTGATGAGTAAATCATTAGGACAGTATACCGGAAAGTATACAACATTCGGGAATCAGTTTAAAGGAAGAAAGTTACCAAAAACTTTTATATTCAACTTTGTGAACCTTGCCGATTGTTTTATGGGTTCATCTAAAATACTTTACCCCAACCTAAACTTTTGGACTCGTCGAACTCTACGTGCTCTGCCTGCTGACCACTTCAATGTATCTGTACCAGTGAATCCTACCCAGTTTAAGCTGCTTGGCAGATTGACAAGGACTGGGGAAGAGGATGTGCAATACTAGATATGCTTGATCCAACTTTCTCTTCAGAAGCTTGAAGATATTCTAACAAAGGCGGTTGCTGTTTCTCGTTCATTTACATCCGCCTTATCTGCGTTGATTTTTTCAGGAACCTTTAACTGAGGGATTTATGGATGTGCTAGGCTTTCCAGAATACCGTAAAAATCCCGAATGATCAGCACCTTGTGCGCTATACGTTTTCCAAGTTGTTGGATAGGAATGCGGTTTTATTTAAATTGCGTGCGTAATTGAGATCGGATGATATGGTTTACAGAAGTAGGATGCTGAAAATTATCCCGAATCTCTAAACTAATTGTGGTTGCTTAGTTTCTGTAGTCCCATTGCATCGACATCATCGTTTATCACTGTTTCCGGAATTGAAATAGCGAGCAAACTCGAATCTATAAAATGCACAATGAAACAGTAAAATTCAAGGGTTAATTAATGCAATATCTTCTCACCATTGTAGCACATTCGAGCCTGCTGTTCAGCTTGGTGTCAACTGACTCTTCATCTTTTGAACAATTTCGGTGAGGCACTGGGAAGATTTGCGCAATGGCCACCAACGCTGCTAACCAGAATGCTTCCGGTATACATCAAATGCTGTCGGAGCGGAAACAAACGTTTGAGACGAAACTCGCGATTGTTATCAACTGCGAATGTGTCCTTCAATCACCTGAAGCTAATGTAATGCAACCAGCTATTCTAACTCCTATCAACTGTACAGATGGCATCATTACGCGAGCTGATGAAATTATTTGAGGCGAAAAAAATTATATCTGTCAAAGAAATTCGCCTAGCTTTGGTCGCTTCCCTTTGCGTGGTTTTCAAAGACATTCTTCCGGCTTATCGGATTCGTAGTTTGACGGAGCAAGAGAAAACCCAACAAGTTGGATTCACTCTAATGTAGCCAATTTTTCCAGATGAAAAAAGAAACCAGGAAGTTACAGTTTTTCGAGGAAAATCTTTTAATAAATTACAGGAAATATACCGAAGTCCTCCGGGTTATTCTCCAGAGTAAGGAAGGACCTAACCTTTGTAAGCTTTTAGGTAAATCTTTGTCCCAGAAATCATCCAAACGGCAGGAAACTTATGCGAAAATCGATTGGAATGAGGTAAGTTTTCGTTATACGTTTTTCCCCACAACCCACTTCTAGTCCGATCGAACGACAGCACTAAAAGCCGTATGTGAACTCCTTAAAGCACATCCACAATTCAACCTCAGTGATGAACTTATCATGGCTGTGTTACCCTTCCTAAATGATAAACGCGAACAAGTATGTCGAAATGATGGATTCACGAGATTTTTCAGGTTTATTCTATCGTCCTCAAGACGTTGCAGTTAATCTTTTCCGATGATTGCGACGGAAAGGTCTCCCTGGAAGTAAGTAGAAAACCATGGCTACCTTGCTTATTTATACACCCTTTTTAGATCTGCAGGGCCATTCACGCGTTTGCAAAGAAAAAGTCCTACAACGTTCGTCCTGCGATCGCCAAAGCCTTGTCTCTTGTACCTATCAAAGAAGTGGAAGATGCGGAGGAGAAAACATCAGTTGGCCGCAATCGAAAAATGATGTCACGGCGTGAACGAAAGGTGCTGTTAATTCATCTTCTATAGGCCATGTCTTATGGGTAGACGTTAGCCGATCGACGGGACCGTTTTTGACATCTATGTGATGTTTTCATAGATAGTTGTCATCATCATAATCAATGACACCAATACACCAATAATACATACTGGTGCCTAACTGACATGGGGGTAGTGGGGTCTATCTGTGACGATACTGTTTAACGAAAGTTCCATGTACGTTCGCCAACCTACTGATTACTATTCTCCTCTGTGATTTCTCAAACGGTCCTCAGTTTTACTGACAACTTTTTTCAGTTACTTCCCATTTGAGAGAATTGCATGTACAAGCGTTTTATAATCCCCCATTTTCGTCAACTCAGTCAGAACTATTTGGTTTAGTTCGCTTATTGTCTCGTCACGTCGCGTGCGAACGTGTTTCTGCATAAGATCGACTAGAAGGTAACCTTGCGGTCCGTCTTATTACCCTCACGGTGGATGAAAACGATGGTCTGTGTCGTTTCTGGTTTGGGTTTCACAGGGGGCTGCACTGTAATATGAGAACGTATATGTGAACGGTACGTAAACATACCGTAAACTTGTTTGGTGATTTTTATTATAGAAGGATACGGGCAAAACTTTTTTCGCAGGAGTATAGGCCTAATCTCCTGCCTGTCAGATTACGGTTACCTACGTAAAAATGTTCCCGTTTAGACTCATCCAGCTTACTACCTAAATATGAATCCTATCAAAACGGTTTGGGGTGTAATTTCTGGACAACCGTGGAAGTCACTTTGAAAGCATGACTAACTTAAAACCATGGTTGAAAACGTTTTGAAGATGTATCCTCATTTAAATGTAAAATAATAAAAATCGTTCAGCTGTAGCACCCTTCCGGTGCCTAGCTGCCATGCCACATGAAGGAGGCACGAGGGCTGGGATACTGCCAGGTTGCCAAAGCCTAGACAGGGGAAGTCGAGAGGCAGAGGTTGGGTTTGAACCACGAACTATCTGGTCAGTAAATTCGCGCTCTAACCACTTGGTCCATTTAAATGTAACCGAGCATTTTTACCTCGATATCCATATACTCGTATAACTTTTTGCCTGCTCTTCACTTGTACCAAATGTTTCTCTTCCTGTCTGTTCAATGCAAAAGTACCGATTTGATAATGGCTAACTCGTTATTACGTACATTCTGACGAAAGATGACCAATATGTGCACACTTGACGGGATTACACGCGGAATCTGGCATCCGTACTGCCTCGTCCTATACTGCTTATTCTCCGCCAACTTTGTTTCAGAAAGACAAACTAGAAAAGAAGCACGAAAAGGAGATGGCAGAAACCCGAGCCACTCAGTCGCGAGAGGACAGGAAAAAACTGGTTGGTTATCCGCCGTTCAAACTGATGCGAATAACGTTTCTTCATAGAACACATTAATTTTGAATGAAATCCTATTCGTCTATTTCAAACTGTTGAAAACTACCAGAAATTCTCAGCTTCTCACCACTGTGCTCGAGGGTGTGGCCACGTAAGGTTTATGTCGTTTCTACAAGGTCTTACTCAACACTATTATCTTTCTCACTTTAGGTATTCTAGCTTAATCAATGTGATCTACGTGGATAGCTTGCTCTTGATTCTTAACCGTTTCATCGCCCAAGAGGTACGTTAGACCCATTTTCGTTTTCATTTCATGTGCTCATTGCCACGCCACTTCCACGTGCCTTTTAACATTTAAGGCAATCGATGAGGGGACATCGTTTTTCTTTGGTGATACCATCCGGAATTTTGCACGGGACTTTTATAGATTTAGATTCTCTTAGTTTACTGTTGTCTGGTTCATATTAACAACCATTGGCCAACCACAACTGTATTGGAGACATCATAGTTTGCAACTGAGTGTATATTCGCTAATTTCGTGCTATTCGGTTCCAAGTAGAATATAAGGTTGACGGAAACTTAGGGACTGCGCCTAGCTGATGAGCCTGAGAAGGGCGAAACGGTCGTAGGCTCTCGGGGAGTTTTCAGCAACCTTATGAGTAGTGCATTACAAAAGACATCAGATATATTTTCATTAGTCGGCTTGTCTGTTTAGTCTAGCTTGTTTAGCCACCCATAACCTGGTTCCGATTGACACAGCTTTTTATTTGATAGTAGTGTGAGGAGGTTTTGTTCCGCTACTGGGGCCAGTCTATGCCGAAATGCCGAGGAGCACTGTACAGATGCTTCATCCCCATTCGGAATCATCTACAGCTCACATTTCGCGAAACAACTGGGAGTTTTGGACCTCTCGGCTAGTAGTATGAATAATTAGCCGGTACGACGGGCTGACGGGCGTTGTTTGACTATAGTTGAGAGGGATTAAAAAGAAGCTAGTATGAACAGTGCGTTAGGCTTAAGAATTCAAGGCCCGGTTTTTTCTAGAATAAGAATAAGAAGATTCATGTTGGAAGCAGAGTAGGGAAGAGGCTGACGCGCAACCGGATTGCTCAGAGCCCAGCTGGGTTACGAGATGGCGTCGCAACGTCTGCTTAGTCTCGAAATCGTTACTTTCTATGTTAAGTACCTTTAACTACATTACCAACCTAGATATCGTGCTGTTCTGCCCGATGGTTTGTCTTGAAACAACTAGATCTGTCTCTGTTCGATTTCATGACTTGGCGGTTCGTCACTCGATGTCAGTTCTGTAGACATACAATCAGGTAACCAATAAGTGTGTGGGAAATCTGGTCAATGCTGGTTTTCCGACAGTATTTCAATTCGAATCTTCCAAATGGTGGTCCTCATTTCTTAATATTGCGTCCGTGTTTGCCTACGAATATCCTTTGTTCGTGCACATCATTTGTCTATTTAAACTAAAACCGATGCATCTCTTCTTACCCCCCAGTCTACTAGTCTCCGAGATGGTTTGAATTGCGTAAACGCCGCTTTGAATGTAATGAATCACCCTGGCTCTACGTCTGCATTGGAAACCGACCCAACTCGTTTCTACAACCATTTGTACAGTTTGTTGGGTCGTATGTCCGGTGTCTGCAGTCCGTGTGATAAGATCAGACCCAACACCAAGTTGGATAGCTTATCGACTGCTTACGCTCGTTCTTCAACGCCCGCTGCATTTGCAGTAGCCCAGTACATACACAAAAATACGATAACGAAGCCCATCTCTTCTGTGCCAGACAGTCCTAATTGTACTCCAGATGATGAATACTCTAAAGGACGTGTGGTTCTCAAAGATTCCGAAGAAATGACAGACGTTATGCTATCCTCTCTGAATATGCTGTTAATCCGGCGTAGGCGGGATGTCTCTAGCAATCGCGTGTTGGCTTTTGTGAAGCGTCTCGCTGGTGCAGCATTAGCCATGGTAAGTTCGGGTCTTATGATACCGCGGCTGAACACTTTGTTTTCAAGATAGTCTGCTTCCATTCGTCCTAAGGGACTGCTACCAGTTCATCCATCCAGATTTCATGCTCCCAACTGGTTATCTAACTTCTCTTCTAAGTGTAATCACACAGTACTCCTGAAGTCTGACGTTGCATTGTCATGGCGCAGAAATCATCAGCAAACGTACGTCACGTATGGCGTCAGAATTGAATTTCACTGAGGCTGATGGTCATGCTTACGAGGCAACTGTAAGAGCAGTCTTAATCTATGGTTTTGGAACATGGCTCCTATCTCTAACGGCGCCTTCGCGTGACTGCAGCCTATTGGCAATGAAGTGTTGCGTAAGCGAGTACTTGGCATGGAATCGGAATAACTAGGCCACCAAGTGAAACCCATCAATCTAAGGTGCTTGTAACGTATGTAACGTATGTAACGTATGATCACGTGCTGTCTCCCGGAGAACTGTTGTTGGTGACAGGCTCGCGGGTGCCAGACCGTGAACTCGACAATGTAAAATAAAGCCAGCTACTCTCGAAACGAATGCTTGGAGTTTCCAAGAATTTTAAAAGAATCTTTCGGCTGTAACACCCTTTCGGTGCCTAGCTGTCATGCCACTCGAAGGAAGCACGAGGTCTTGGATACTCTCAGGTTACTCAAGCCTAGACAGGGGAGGTCGAGAGCCAGAGGTCGGATCGGACCTTCCGGTCGGAAAATCGCACCATAACCACTGAGCTATCTTGCCACTGAGAAGCATCGTACAGCTGTTTCATCCTTATCTGAAATCATCAGCAGTGCACATCTCACGAAAATCCGGAGTCTCTCGAACCCGCGACTTTCTGGCTAGTAGTTTGAACACTTAACCGTTCGGCCACGAGCGGGTCGGAGTCTTAGTGGTGAGTATGCTGTCACTTCTTAATCGGATTGCCTAGGTGAATTTTTTAATTGTAGGTTAGGCTGATGTCGAGTGAAGTGCACGAAAGACGGGGGGGGGGGGAGATAGCTCAGTGGTTATGGCTCGACTACTGACCGGGAGGTCAGTGGTTCGAATCCGACCTCTGCCTCTCGACTTCTCCTATCTAGACTGGGGCAACCTTGCATTATCATAGCCCTCATGCTTATTTCGAGTGGCATGGCAGTTAGGCACCGAGAGTGTGTTACAACTGAACGAATAATTAAATCATTAGAATAATAGACCGCTATTTACATCATGCCTACGTCCTTCACATTTCTTACTAGGGCATTCTTCCTTATAGTCGCGTAGGCATTAAACACCAGCATTTACTACTGGTGTACTACTATAGCTGATGATGATTTTCTGCCTTGTTAACTCCTGATGTTTTAGTTACTGAGACTATCTTCGGAAAATTAAAGGTTTATTCTGATCCTGGGTGACCCTTGTGTGGCCCATAAGTAGCAGCCAAAAAACTGCGGGCCAATATTCTACGTGTCCAATTCTGTCAAGCTAACCGGATGAGCCTTAACAGAGACAAAGACGTTCGTGTGGTTGAGCTTTGGTAGATTCGGCCACCTATTTTTTCGGGAAGGTCTACAGTTTTTCCAGAATTAGTTTTCTTGTTCGGTTGAAGTTTTGAGTCCTCCCCTGTCCTACCTGTGTTCCTATATTGTGTTTCAATTTTCTCTCAATCGCCATAGTCCGAACCAAGCTGCACAGGTACAATATTGGTTCAACTTATCCATCTCCTTCGGCTGTTCCCCCGTTGCGAAGTATTGTTTGATTCTGAAACCGAAGTTGGTGGTGCCTATCGCCCAAACGTGGATGATCCTGAAGCCTGCCTCCCAGCCAGTGCTTGTTTGTGGGAGCTGGTCGTTCTCGAAAGGCATCCATCGCTTGTGGTAAGTTTCTTACTTTGTCTTCCGAAAATAAGGCTGAGAGTGATGGTGACCAGATGTCCATATGTTTGGCATGTACGGCGCCCGTTTGGTATGTGATTTTTGGTGTTGGGGGTACCTGAACAGACAAAATATACGGCGATCCTGTCACTCCCCTGTTCAGGGTGTGTGGGTGCATGAAAGATGCTCCCCCAGCCCTTCGTAGTGAAAGGGGATGTTTAAGGTGTTATACAGTAGGCTGAATCGAGACTGCAGTAGTTAGTTCGTCCTCGATAGGCTTCGTTTCGAGCCGCTGATTCAATAGTCCGATCTGGTTGGTTGTGGAATGCTGGTCTAGCTGGTGTGACGTGAGCCCTCAAGTCCTGCTCCTAATGCCTCTGGACTCAACGAAAACAGCAGTGTTTATTACAATGAACCGGTCTACTTATTTCCAGATCTACTTAGATCATATTCACACACTACAACTTCAATGGCACAGCCTTTCCGGGTGCTCAAGGTGTGTGGTTTTCAGAGCGCTGCTATGCTTTCAGCAAGTTTTGATCGACTGCAGAACACACCTAATTACCATCACATTTCTATCACAAAGGCTGATACCAGTTTTCTTCCGAAATACATTTCGCTCCTATTATTCTCAGAAGGATGCCTTATTATTATTTTTTCTGTTTGGTAATAATCGTATGGTTGAACTTTGCAGCTACAACGACCGTTGTTCTAGGTACAGTGGCCATACACCGTCTTAGCCACCATTTCTAGATTGACTATATGTGTTGAGTTGATAAAGATGTACTACCGATTTTGGTCACAAACAACATGATATGTTGGATGGACTGGGGGCGCTACAGTCAAGATGGAATCTATTCCTAATGACGGTTGTCAAGGCCAGTGAAAAAATCACTGGTGCTTCACTACGATACAGTCATGTCAGCCTTGTTGAGTAAAGTGTAGTTGAAATCATAGAGATGAGACAGGGGATTCGCCGACAGTACCGTGTTCGGTTCTACCAGATACAGTTTTGAAGTATAACTGAACTCCCAAGCGAGTCCGGATAAACTCGTGACGTAGTCTCAGGAAGGTCGCCCATTTCTTAATGTAACCACGTATTATTCTCAATAATCCCAGGCAGGCACACTGCGTCAATTTCTTAACGCCGTGCCTGTCACTACTAACGGTATGTTCTTTTCAAACGTGAAATACTTGGGCGTAAGCCTGCCTAAAGAGGCTCAGCTAGTCCTCTTATACTAAAACGGTCTTCGCTAGTCTTTTCCTTACTCAGATGGAAGATATTGAACCAATCTTGTCCTACTGGAGGTAGTGTTCATTTGTTGTAGGCCCCTTCGCCTTTGAGAATGATTCCGCTTTATTGTAGCTTCACTAAAGCTTGTTTGGGGATCCAGTGACACTTTAACGACTGTCTTTGTTGACCTCCTGGTTGGATACGAAACACACACTGCAGCCCGTTTTCTCTGAACCCATTTCATATTCCAGAATACGCCCCAAATTTATGTTGCCAACTGAGACTTGCTGACCCAATGACTCGTTGACAGTAATTTGGTAATACATTGACTGTGATTAAGGCCCCTTGTTTGATTATTCCTTTCATTTCAAAAGTCTTTATGTCGATTTTTTGTATCTTTCGAATTCGAATATTTGACACCGCTGACAGTCCGCCCTCCAGTTTTTAAAGCCTTTTCTGATTCGAATATTTTTCATTGGTCTTCTCTTAGGTACGTGAACTAGCCAAAGCAGCACTGCACTGGGGGCGAACGATACATACCTACGGCCCCACGGAAGCAGCCATCAGACGGTATAACTTCAACATCGGACCGAGAGACTTAACTCTAGATCACCTCATTCAACTGTCTCCTGCAGATTGCCGGCTACAGTTGGCTACCATCTGTGAGGAGCAATCTGCGGAACCGGTTCGAGTGACTCCAACGACTAAGAAGCGGTTCCACCAAACATATGTTCCTTCTGATTGGTTCAAGAGCATGCTGGAACAATCGGGCTTGTCAAAAGAATATGGCGATGTTTTACACTCTAAGCGCCCAAGGATTGAGAAATCATAGCAGCTGTTTGCTTTTTAAACAACTGTGTACATTTCTTATTGTAATAAAACAACCCGCACTAGATATCTTGATTTTCCTCTTTCGTTATTGGAATCCTTAGCATTTTTATACTGACTGAACGACGCGTGTCTGCGTTCCGTTTTGCAAAACGAACTTCCTAGTAAACATCCATGGCCGTGATGTTGATACTGATATATCGACTCCCCCTCAGAAAAAGAGGCCGTCATGGGGACTGGGGGCTGCCGAGAGTTGTCTCCTCTCCAGAGGGACTGCGTATTGTGTTCTGCCAAACGGAAAATTCTGTTGCATAATGGAAACTACTCACAAGTTTGCTGAAAACTCTTCGACGACCCACGACGAGTTTCGACCTTCTTGGGCTCAGCAGGCATGCGCATCACCGAGTTTCCGTTTAATCTTAAGACACGGTTCTCTTTTGAGAGATTTCTAATTCCTCCTGTGTTCCCTAGCAGTTGGGATGACGAGCCATGATCGTGACCTAATGATTTGTGAAACAACATGCACAAACGCACTTTGTGATGCGGAAAGCAACCACAACATGCCTATATGATATATCAGAATCCCAACAGAGCTAATTTTCTAAGTGCGTTGTGGATATATTGTTTTCTTGGTAATGTTTTGGAAGAAGAGAGGAACTACCCAACCAACAGCGCACTGAAGATGTCTACTCGAATGGTGACGAAACGTTTGCAAATCAATTGCCAAGCTCGGCGAACAGATCAACAGCCGCCTGATCACTTACCAACAAATATTATTTTCTCCTCGTGAGGTATTCGTGTGTTTGCTGCGTTCGGTGCCGTGTGCGTGTTGCAGCCGGAGTTCTGTGCTAGTCTTCGGCTGTCTCGTTGTGGATTCGGCAAAATTGAGCACTGGTCGTTGTTCTCGTAGCTTGGCGTTTTTGCAGACGTCATGTTCCATGCGCGCCCCACATGTGGTTAGTTTCGGTCGTTCGTCTTAGTGCAGCCCAGATGAGGGGGTTTGGATATGTTTGTTTTGTGTAAGAGGAGTACGGTTAGTATGGTTCTGTTTGAGGACTGATGGATATGGTCGGTTTGGAATGTCGTGTATTGCTGATGGATGATTGGTGATGTTTGATTGAGGTGATTTGGTTGGTTTGTGTGGTCGTTTGACATTGTGGTCTTGTGCTGTGGGTTTGTTGTTTCGCCATATGTGATGATTGGTTGTGTGTGTCGCTCGCGGTTGGTTTTGTGTTTGTATGTGGTTTTGGTTGTTTGTGGTATTGGTTGTGCAGTGACTGTTGTTTGTATTCAACGGATTGTTTGGGTTGTGGATATATTGTTTTCTCCTCGTGAGGTATTCGTGTGTTTGCTGCGTTCGGTGCCGTGTGCGTGTTGCAGCCGGAGTTCTGTGCTAGTCTTCGGCTGTCTCGTTGTGGATTCGGCAAAATTGAGCACTGGTCGTTGTTCTCGTAGCTTGGCGTTTTTGCAGACGTCATGTTCCATGCGCGCCCCACATGTGGTTAGTTTCGGTCGTTCGTCTTAGTGCAGCCCAGATGAGGGGGTTTGGATATGTTTGTTTTGTGTAAGAGGAGTACGGTTAGTATGGTTCTGTTTGAGGACTGATGGATATGGTCGGTTTGGAATGTCGTGTATTGCTGATGGATGATTGGTGATGTTTGATTGAGGTGATTTGGTTGGTTTGTGTGGTCGTTTGACATTGTGGTCTTGTGCTGTGGGTTTGTTGTTTCGCCATATGTGATGATTGGTTGTGTGTGTCGCTCGCGGTTGGTTTTGTGTTTGTATGTGGTTTTGGTTGTTTGTGGTATTGGTTGTGCAGTGACTGTTGTTTGTATTCAACGGATTGTTTGGGTTGTGGATATATTGTTTTCTCCTCGTGAGGTATTCGTGTGTTTGCTGCGTTCGGTGCCGTGTGCGTGTTGCAGCCGGAGTTCTGTGCTAGTCTTCGGCTGTCTCGTTGTGGATTCGGCAAAATTGAGCACTGGTCGTTGTTCTCGTAGCTTGGCGTTTTTGCAGACGTCATGTTCCATGCGCGCCCCACATGTGGTTAGTTTCGGTCGTTCGTCTTAGTGCAGCCCAGATGAGGGGGTTTGGATATGTTTGTTTTGTGTAAGAGGAGTACGGTTAGTATGGTTCTGTTTGAGGACTGATGGATATGGTCGGTTTGGAATGTCGTGTATTGCTGATGGATGATTGGTGATGTTTGATTGAGGTGATTTGGTTGGTTTGTGTGGTCGTTTGACATTGTGGTCTTGTGCTGTGGGTTTGTTGTTTCGCCATATGTGATGATTGGTTGTGTGTGTCGCTCGCGGTTGGTTTTGTGTTTGTATGTGGTTTTGGTTGTTTGTGGTATTGGTTGTGCAGTGACTGTTGTTTGTATTCAACGGATTGTTTGGGTTGTGGATATATTGTTTTCTCCTCGTGAGGTATTCGTGTGTTTGCTGCGTTCGGTGCCGTGTGCGTGTTGCAGCCGGAGTTCTGTGCTAGTCTTCGGCTGTCTCGTTGTGGATTCGGCAAAATTGAGCACTGGTCGTTGTTCTCGTAGCTTGGCGTTTTTGCAGACGTCATGTTCCATGCGCGCCCCACATGTGGTTAGTTTCGGTCGTTCGTCTTAGTGCAGCCCAGATGAGGGGGTTTGGATATGTTTGTTTTGTGTAAGAGGAGTACGGT
This sequence comes from Opisthorchis viverrini, assembly GCF_000715545.1. Lineage (NCBI taxonomy): Eukaryota > Metazoa > Platyhelminthes > Trematoda > Opisthorchiida > Opisthorchiidae > Opisthorchis > Opisthorchis viverrini. Next base: position 1,452,246 of record NW_008751716.1, on the reverse strand, counting down.
TAGTATGGTTCTGTTTGAGGACTGATGGATATGGTCGGTTTGGAATGTCGTGTATTGCTGATGGATGATTGGTGATGTTTGATTGAGGTGATTTGGTTGGTTTGTGTGGTCGTTTGACATTGTGGTCTTGTGCTGTGGGTTTGTTGTTTCGCCATATGTGATGATTGGTTGTGTGTGTCGCTCGCGGTTGGTTTTGTGTTTGTATGTGGTTTTGGTTGTTTGTGGTATTGGTTGTGCAGTGACTGTTGTTTGTATTCAACGGATTGTTTGGGTTGTGGATATATTGTTTTCTCCTCGTGAGGTATTCGTGTGTTTGCTGCGTTCGGTGCCGTGTGCGTGTTGCAGCCGGAGTTCTGTGCTAGTCTTCGGCTGTCTCGTTGTGGATTCGGCAAAATTGAGCACTGGTCGTTGTTCTCGTAGCTTGGCGTTTTTGCAGACGTCATGTTCCATGCGCGCCCCACATGTGGTTAGTTTCGGTCGTTCGTCTTAGTGCAGCCCAGATGAGGGGGTTTGGATATGTTTGTTTTGTGTAAGAGGAGTACGGTTAGTATGGTTCTGTTTGAGGACTGATGGATATGGTCGGTTTGGAATGTCGTGTATTGCTGATGGATGATTGGTGATGTTTGATTGAGGTGATTTGGTTGGTTTGTGTGGTCGTTTGACATTGTGGTCTTGTGCTGTGGGTTTGTTGTTTCGCCATATGTGATGATTGGTTGTGTGTGTCGCTCGCGGTTGGTTTTGTGTTTGTATGTGGTTTTGGTTGTTTGTGGTATTGGTTGTGCAGTGACTGTTGTTTGTATTCAACGGATTGTTTGGGTTGTGGATATATTGTTTTCTCCTCGTGAGGTATTCGTGTGTTTGCTGCGTTCGGTGCCGTGTGCGTGTTGCAGCCGGAGTTCTGTGCTAGTCTTCGGCTGTCTCGTTGTGGATTCGGCAAAATTGAGCACTGGTCGTTGTTCTCGTAGCTTGGCGTTTTTGCAGACGCCATGTTCCATGCGCGCCCCACATGTGGTTAGTTTCGGTCGTTCGTCTTAGTGCAGCCCAGATGAGGGGGTTTGGATATGTTTGTTTTTTTGTAAGTGGGGTCTGGTTATTTTGTGCGGCTCTTTTTGTTATTTGGTTTCATTCCGGCTTCCTTATGGTGTTTTCCTCTACTCGCTTTTTAGTTTATTACTGTGGACAGCATATTTTCCTTGCATTCGTAATATTTCTTTCTCTTTGCTCGATTCTTCCGTGGTCCCCGTGGAATTTCGCTGTGTCGATTGTTTTGTCCTGTGTATTTATATACCCTAGTTTAAATTTCTAAAATTATTTTTTTTCCTTTTTGTTTTTTTTTCTTATTATTTTTGTGTTTCTTTTAGCTCGTTTCTCGCAATAGTTGTTTCAGGTAATATCCTGAGTATGTCCAAACAGGCTTTTGTTCCCTCTTCGGTCACTGGTCGGAAAATGTCGGGTAAGTTTCGTTGGTTTGCATTTTCATGAGTTACTTTTTATTCCGACTTCCTCGACGCGATTTTCCGCTCCAATGTTTTGAGCTTACATATTCACTAATCTGTTGGACTATTTTGAATGAAGTGGTCGTCTTCCCGAGTGCGCGCTTTATAGAGGCGTTGGTTTTTTCGGGTCCGAGTGTTTTGAATAATGGATCGAAGTGAAGTGAATTGGAATGAAGTATTAATCGTATCATAGTGCTTAAGATTGTTTACTTTTCCCACGACGCCTAAATAACTGCCTTTCCTACGGTATCATATGTTGCGTTGGGGAGTACTGTTGTCTCGGCTAGACTCAATCAGTACGTTGTGACCGATAAACGGACGAACGGTTGTCCACAATGCTGACGTCATGATTGTAAAAACTGCTGCTGATTCCATTCAGACAATATTGACCAATAGTTATTCAAGGTAATTCAAGGTTTAATGGTCTAAAAAGCAGTTAACTTTACAACGACCATAGGGTGAACGTATATATACAAAGGGACGCATAGATATGCGTAATGTTTGCTGAGTATCACATGGAGTTAGACAGTTCCAGATTCGGTTTGGACATAAGATATGCATCTAAATTGTTCTTGAAAATGGTTAAACTCGGCGAATGTACAACATTGGGAGGTAGGGAGTTACAAATGAAACATACATGGACCGCAAAAAAGATCCGTCGACAGTTCACCCTCGAGTGAGGTACCGCGAGCGAAAAGTCATGCCTCCTGCCCGTTCGTGGTCGACGTCGGACAAAAAGATTTTCCAGCGGATGATTAGGTGTCTTCAGTATATTATATGTTAGAATTAGGTCTCCCCTGATGCGCCGATAGTAGAAGTCATATAGGTTGAGACTGGTAATCCTGTCTTCGTATGGTTTATTATGCAATCCAATTACTAGCATCGAGGTTCGATGATATATTCGCTGTAGAAGAATTATGTCTTTTTGAAGCCATGGTGACCAAGCTTGTATAGCGTACTCCATGGTTGGTCGGATGTAGGTATTGATTACTCGGGGCAGTGCCAGTCGAGTGAAACGACCAAAAATCTGTTTTAGGAGCGACAGGACTTGTGAGGTCCTCTTGCACCGCCGTCTACAAGAGGACCTCACAGGTCCTGTCCCTTTGTATATATACGTTCACCCTATGGTCGTTGTAAAGTTAACTGCTTTTTAGACCATTAAACCTTGAATTACCTTGAATAACTATTGGTCAATATTGTCTGAATGGAATCAGCAGCAGTTTTTACAATCATGACGTCAGCATTGTGGACAACCGTTCGTCCGTTTATGCCAGAGTAGGCTTATTTTAATTAAGTGCTGTCATCTTGTCAGTGCTAATTTGGTTCTTTTCTCAAAAGTTAGCTGTTCATGTACAATAATACACTTTGATGAGTTTATTTCGTTTGAATGGAAACATTAAATTACTCTCTAAAATAGAATTTTAAGGGACGGATTTTGCTAACCCTACCTTGTTCGTTGACTAAAATAGCGAACAATAAAACGAGTGCTTCTTCACATAGAGTCACAAGTGCTAACGCGCAAGTGTGTTAAGTGCGGAGCTATCTGGAATTGTAGCCATCGTAACACAAATTTGTGACCGATTTTTCAGCGTTATTCCAGACCGGATATGAGACACCACAACACCCGGTCGTTTTAGTAATCCCGTCAAATGCACAGAAGCTTACGTGATTGCTTTAACGTACAAGAAGCGGCTGGTGAGATATCCCTTTTCTCTAGGAGCGTCACGTCTCTTGGTATCACTTTTTTTGGAGCGCTACTCGGGTAAACATACACCTCATATTTCAGTCGATCTTATTACTAGCTAGAACACCCAATGTCATGTGTTTTGGCTCGCTTACTTTCACACCGAAATGATGTGAACATCACAAAAGAGGGATTCGTTCGATCCTTGTGGTTTCCAGATGAGCGATTCATTCAACTCAAGTTGTCAACTTCTAATGTTGATTTTGGGAACCTGGTCAACGTCCTTATTAGATTATTATGTATCTGTAGTTAAGCAATTTATCGCACTCATCCTACTGCTGCCTGCAGCTAAGTGTGTTGATTCGCGGCTATCATCGGGATCTATAGACAGATAAACGAGAAATCGTTCCTTGTCCTGACACTGGAATCTGACTTAACACGAGCTTGTTAATCGGTCGTTTTTTTTGCTGAACCATTCTAACCTCAGCTCATTTAATGGGGATAGATCGTTCAGCCATTTGGAGGACTCCTTTTTAACTTCAGGTTATAAAGTAGTGAAGAGCCGGTGTGATTATCTCTTAATGGGGATGATCGTTCAGCCATTTGGAGGACTCCTTTTTAACTTCAGGTTATAAAGTAGTGAAGAGCCGGTGTGATTATCTCTGATGGAGTAGAAACTCGGGTCTGATTCTCCTTCTGCTGAGGACAAGTCATGGTTGTTGCACTAGGTGACTGCAGCATTACACTGATTGTTCAAACGGTGTCAATCTGGACAGTAATTCAACGATTCACATAACCGCAAACGAACGGCCTCGCTAAACCCCAGTATCTTATTCAAATCTGGTTAACCAATCAGTAGCATTACACTGAACTACTCTCATTCTCTGTTTTCTATTCACCTTATACTCGTTGTTGACTCCTACTCCTAGAGCACACCTAAAACCACCTATTAGTCATTGGTTTTTGCAGGACTCACGATATCAGTAAGTTATTTAACTTTGCTTCCATTTATTTATTCCCTAGCAAACCCGTCTAACCAGCGAACAATGCAGCCGATGCCACCTCGTCCAGTGAGTCTGTCCTTTTCGCATCATTCACTTGTTATCTTGTAGCGAAGGGTCACCACAATGACTGCTGGAGTCCGGCCCACCCAGCCATCCTCGTCGGTTCGACATTCGTCGCCCAAGTTCGATCGACGTCACGATGCCACCGATCTGGTCCTAAATGTGAATCATCTGATTGTGATATATGTATATAACCCCGCGCAGTTGTCTTTACTTTCTCCATTGCTACAGTAGACTGATTGAGTGCTGACTCCACACCCAAAATATAAAAATGACTGAATGAATCCTTAAGAGATCAGTTTATTGTGTTCTTAGTCCAGTAGACCCATGCGTCGATGCCCTTCATAAAACAATTCCGTTTCCCAACACACCTGGAATTAATGGGACAAAGGAAATATGACAGCGTCCGTGCACTCCATCTATAAACAGTGGGTGATGATCCCCTGGCGTTTATCAGGTGTTTTTTATTGGCTGAATCAAATATGAACTGTAACAGCTTGTAGTCTCCATTTCGTGTTCTTCATTTCAGGATTCTGTCGCTTCGGCCATCACATCAATATCTGCCTGTGGAAATCCGGTTCGTCGTCGATCACTGAGCTCGGGCAGCCTGACGAGCACATCTGTCTCCCCATCAACCAAAACTCCTGTTCACTGTGGTCAAAGTGATATTCTGTCACTTCACCAAGCTGTGCTTACAGAATGGGCTATGGTGCACCAACGCCTCAGTGAATTGACAACGGCTCAGAAAGAGAGTGAACTTGTATGTGCTCTGTTTCGATGGAGGTTTTTTCGCTTGTTCCCGCTTATGTAGTTCTATATGCGTCGTAACAGTCGGTTTGTGTTGACAATCGATGTAACAATCGCAATAAACCCGAATTCAGGCTTGAACTAAACATGGATCCTAAGGTTCCCCACCTCGTCCCTATTGCCGATTCATTTTCGGCTCCAGCAACGTCAAACACACCATGGTGGAGTGTTGGTAGCTCGGCTGCATTAATTGTTTGTAGATCAGTTGGCTGTTGATCTGTTCACCTGGCTTACAGACGTTTCCTTATTAATATTTGAGACGTCATCAGTGTTTCGTCCTTACTTTCCTGCGTTTATACAATTTACAAAAGGAGGGTTGACATTTCCTGATGTGAGTGGCCGACTAAGGAACGGCTTCAGTGTAATTTCACCGGTACGGTTAGGCTTTATGCTGCGTTGCGGTCTCCCTATCCTCAATTTGTTTGATCATCCCGATACCTTTTTAGCACTTTCACTTCTGTTTTCTAATCGGCTTGATCCCGAATTGTGTCACTTTGTGGTTTGATCTCATTGAGCTTGGTTGGTTGATTGTGCTTCCGCGTCTTCCTCTGCATCGTTCAGCTGTAACACCCTTTCGGCGCCTAGATGCCGTGCCATCCGAAGGAAGCACGAGGGCTGGGATATTGTCAGGTTGCCCAAGGGAAAGTCGAGAGGCAGAGGTCGGGTTCGAACCCCGGACCTTCTGATCAGTAATTTCGCGCTATAACCACTTGAGCCATCTCGCCCCCTCTTCTTCCATATAGTGACTGATCTCAACGTTCGATCGTAATCACTCGCCTTCATACTCGAAGATCGGAACGGACAACTGGAATGCAGTTCACATGCTAGTGCAGGCAAGGGACAAGAAAGAATGTGAATATATAAGGGCATGCTATTCCGTCGAAGACGCCATCAACAAATATATTGATATCGATACGAAACGCTATTGCCGGAAGCCCGTATTAGTTTTGTGTCCATCGAGGTCGGTGTTTTAGTGAGTAATGATTACTGACAGTCATCTGACTGAACATGACTATGTGGAGTAAGACATTCATCTGCGTTAGTTTGAAACTCAACTTGGTCCGAGATAACTTCCAGTCGACAGGTGGACTCATGGGGAACTAACTGTCCGATGAGCCCCGAATAGGGCTCAATTGACGGTCTTCATCGGACTCGTGTGTGTAGTACATTACAGTTGACTTCACTTCTCAAGGAGTTTACGTTCCAACCCCCCCCCCCCCGTAACAGATGGCGGAACACATTAGTGACTGATTC
>NW_008751716.1:1432553-1445616 GCF_000715545.1 Opisthorchis viverrini | reverse complement strand
TCCACCCCCCCCCCCCGTGAAGAATAGCGAACATCCATTGTATACGGATGCCGCTTTTTATATTTAAGTCCTATGTTATGCTCTCTCACCCTTCTAACCACATTCTAGACACAAGTAAACACATTCGCAAGCACTCGATGGGTTCATGATTTACCTACGCAGTAATATGCCGTGGAGCTAGGAAAGATTGTAGCACAGCCAAAACGAGTAGCTAGAAACGCTTCCAAAGGGTTACCTATGAAGTCTTCGGTAAAGGCCGTAACCGTTGTGAAAATAACAGATTATGCCATTTTCATTCCATTAGAGCATTAGTTAGGGGGAAATGCATACCTGATGATCCTGAAGAACAACGAAAATTGTCGGCAAGTTTTGAGCAACCATATAAATAGTATGTTTCAACGAATTATATTTTCAATAATAAGCTACGTTGTTTCATGAATGCTACCGTCTACCGAAAACGGTACGCCAATAGCTGAGGACGCCAGATGTGAACCGAAATGTGGTGAGGACTACTGCATGTAAAAGGAATACGGCAAAGTATCAACCCAACTGAACCCTGGGTTAACGCTGCATTCTTGGTTTTCGTGCAACGTAGACGAGAGATTCATTAGTGTCTGGTGTTCAAATCTCCGCAATTGGCGATTTATTAACCAACGTCAGGCTAAGTTTGATGGCAGCTCGGGTAGCACAATTACCTGATGAACCGGGAGGGTGGCTGTGGCTGTCGAGTTTTCATCGCCATTACAATTAGCCTATTGTGTCAAAGAATACTTGATGACTAGCTAAACGGAGCAGTGTACCCGACTGACCTAGTGAAATAAGATGAGGCGATTTCGAACAACCTGGAACTAGATGTCCGGTTGCCAGTTCGTGTTTCATTCGGAAATTCGTGGTCAGCTAATGTACGGAAGGTGTAATTTGTTTTTATCTCCGGTACCAACGTTATCAGAATTCCTGCCTACCGGGTGGATTCAATCCAACGTCTCCTCTTTTTTTAGAATAAAGTCAAGCAACTTTTGACAAACTGTGAGGAGAGACTCGAAGAACTGCGTGCAGTGCGTAAGGCGCATGCCGAGCTGACTAATTTTCTTCGTGTAACGAAAGCATTGGAAGCTGAGGTATGTTTCGTCGTTATTTCTGCCTATACGATCGAATGGATTTGGTTCTCATTAAAATCGAAATGGAGTTTTCGGCTTTGTGTTGTGACCTTTTTATTTTACTGCTATCTTCGCTAGCTATTCAACTCATAGTGAGGGACAGTCTCTGTTTTGACTCGACGGAAACCAATCAGTTCAATATACCCAAAGTTTTAGTGTGTCTGGGTGAATTTAGCATGTCGTGTGTGGGTCGTGTTTCATCAGGTCGTACACGTTGTTTCGGCGCGCAATAAAGAGGACTCAAATAATCGGGTTGCCTTTGCTTCAGATGTAGACGACAGTCTTAACGTAACTTGATAAACGAAACGGATCATTCTGGATGTGCGTTTTTTTTGCATTTGGTGATTGCTCTAAGTGAAGTGGGATCCAACTGCACAGAAGATCGATCTTATGTGGTCGTGAACGAGACATTGGGGAGTATGTTCCCATGCTCTTTCTGATAGACAATGTGTTGTTCACTCACTCTAACTCATTCGACAAAAACAGAGTAGGCACTAAAACATGACGAGAATGAAGAGAGGCTTTTGACCGCACTCCAATCGAAGTGATATTAGTTGAACTTAACCATTGTCTACCTAGCACGGGGCACGGCCAGGTAGCTGTGGAAACAGTTGGAGTGTGTGTTAACAGTTTGAGCCAGATGCCCCTTTGTGGGGGGTTAGCGCAGAACAATATTATTGCTAGTTGGATGGTTTAAGTACCAGGATGCGAAGACGCCCCTAAGCAACCTAAAGTAAGAAAATTTGGTAGGATAAAAATAGTGAAGCAAACCAGGTATTTTTCTGTCAAAATATTGGTAGCTCGGGTTACGTTCGCCGGTTGTCGATCAGGTGGCCGTTGATCTGTTCGCCGAGCTAACTGTCAACCTCGGCGTACAACTCAACGGTCACCTGATCAATCACCAGATAGTTGACTAATTAGACCAAACAAAGGAGCTGGAATCCTGTGGTCGAGTCAACTCACTTATACTAGAAAATTATGGACAGAAACAGTGGCAGCTGAAAATGGGCTTTCCCGCTTGTCGAAAGGAGCTCTCGATGGACACCAGTTGGTGATAATTGGAATGGCGACCTATTTTTACGACTATCCCAGACTGCATCTCTTACCGGAAGTACAACCACGTCCGATTCTAGACACGATATAATATATGACTGCTCCATGGTGAAAAGGCCAGAAGACCAACGTGAACCAATAAGAGTGAAAATTAGGAACCATGTCCGATTTCCTCAGCTTGATAGACGGCCTCAGTCTGAAAGATACAACATAGAGGTTTGTGTATGTGGTGTTACCACATTGTCTACAAGCGTGTCCTTTGGAAATAAAACAATGGACCACTTTTGCAGCTCGCACACTCAGAGATACCGCATTGAACTAGGACTAATATGCACGCTTTGGTCATTATTGCTGGTGTGCATGGAAATCACTTAGCTTAGTTCCAGTGGATACGTCACTGGACAGCATAGTGGCGATGGGGACCGAACTCAGCAAAAACAAAAATTGAACTGCTCGCAACTATCGTTCGACTGATATTGGAGAATATCCTTTGTCATGTGAACTAGAATAGATGGAAACAAAGTTCTCATGACACCTAACCGGTCTCATTCAAACATTCAGTCCAGGTCGGAATAGAGCAACGCCTATTTTGGATGTAAAAGTCAGTAAACAACTCGGTGAGTGTATCAAAAAGATATATACTGCAGAAGAGGTGGGCGGAGAGTACAGTCATCTACGTCTTTCAGTGAAATTCCTAAAACGCGTGCTTCTAGGAATACAATACATGAATAAAATATACACCAGGCACGTTGATGTCGGAGATGCAAATTATTCATGTAACATGCTATCAGAACGAATACTCAGATAAGATTGTTGTAATGACGGTATTTTCTCAGCTAAGTTCTCGGTTTCAACCTTCCCAGCTAGTGCCCCCTTTCAAAACGACCACCAAAAGTGCACACTATGTAGTAATACCTAAGGTTACGTCAAAACACTTGTACAGCGCGCCATTTATAAAGTGTATGCGTCGACAACATTCTGGAATTTCTGACGCCTTCTAAACGCAACGGGGGCAACCAGCATTCGACAAATACTGAGTCATGATTGGCTGCTTGGTTCAAATTTTCGACTAATCAAAGCTCGTCTAGATGCTGGACTGGCAAGCGACCCAATATTTAGGTTAATCGCGCGCAGGATAGGCTTCCCGGTCGCAGCACCGCCTGACTGCTAGCGGAATTCCTCCTAACAGTTATTAAGTACAACACCCAGAAAAAAAAAAGTGCGTTTGCGTCTGTTTTTCCGAAACAGTAATGCTAATGAAGCGAAAAGCAGGAAACTCTCTACTGAAATAAGCAAGACCCCATACTCGGTTAAACCGATGTTGTTGTATGGTAACTTTACTCTTGACGTCGTGGCTTAAGGATAGCGTCTTTATCTTCCTCAGTCCTTTTGAATTTACTTTTTTAACCATTTTCAAATTGGTTACGTTGAGGGAGAATCGAGTTGGCTATCGGAGGGAATATGCGAAAAAATCCCATATTGTGGGATGGATTAGATGCAGCTGGTTGACATCAGATCCCAGAAGAACTCCGTATTTTGTGTTTGCATTTACTGAAATGCGACTGTTATCTAAAGCAGAAACAGCGGAGGGAATGAAAAAATCCCATATTGTGGGATGGATTAGATGCAGCTGGTTGACATCAGATCCCAGAAGAACTCCGTATTTTGTGTTTGTTTGCACTGAAATGCGACTGTTATCTAAAGCAGAAACAGTCCGAATCCGATAACTCGATCCTATGCCATACTATATATATATAACATTCAGCTGCAGCACTCTTTCGGTGCTTAACTGGCATGCCAACGGAAGGAGACATGAGGACTGGGATACTGCCAGATTGCTCAAGCCTAGACAGGGGGGTCGAGAGGCAGAGGTTGGGACCGAACCACTAAGCCATCTTGCGCCTGATCCCCGTTTTATGCAAAAATCCCACCCCTGCCGCAACCATATGTGTTAACAGTTTGAGCCAGATGCCCCTTTGTGGGGGGTTAGCGCAGAACAATATTATTGCTAGTTGGATGGTTTAAGTACCAGGATGCGAAGACGCCCCTAAGCAACCTAAAGTAAGAAAATTTGGTAGGATAAAAATAGTGAAGCAAACCAGGTATTTTTCTGTCAAAATATTGGTAGCTCGGGTTACGTTCGCCGGTTGTCGATCAGGTGGCCGTTGATCTGTTCGCCGAGCTAACTGTCAACCTCGGCGTACAACTCAACGGTCACCTGATCAATCACCAGATAGTTGACTAATTAGACCAAACAAAGGAGCTGGAATCCTGTGGTCGAGTCAACTCACTTATACTAGAAAATTATGGACAGAAACAGTGGCAGCTGAAAATGGGCTTTCCCGCTTGTCGAAAGGAGCTCTCGATGGACACCAGTTGGTGATAATTGGAATGGCGACCTATTTTTACGACTATCCCAGACTGCATCTCTTACCGGAAGTACAACCACGTCCGATTCTAGACACGATATAATATATGACTGCTCCATGGTGAAAAGGCCAGAAGACCAACGTGAACCAATAAGAGTGAAAATTAGGAACCATGTCCGATTTCCTCAGCTTGATAGACGGCCTCAGTCTGAAAGATACAACATAGAGGTTTGTGTATGTGGTGTTACCACATTGTCTACAAGCGTGTCCTTTGGAAATAAAACAATGGACCACTTTTGCAGCTCGCACACTCAGAGATACCGCATTGAACTAGGACTAATATGCACGCTTTGGTCATTATTGCTGGTGTGCATGGAAATCACTTAGCTTAGTTCCAGTGGATACGTCACTGGACAGCATAGTGGCGATGGGGACCGAACTCAGCAAAAACAAAAATTGAACTGCTCGCAACTATCGTTCGACTGATATTGGAGAATATCCTTTGTCATGTGAACTAGAATAGATGGAAACAAAGTTCTCATGACACCTAACCGGTCTCATTCAAACATTCAGTCCAGGTCGGAATAGAGCAACGCCTATTTTGGATGTAAAAGTCAGTAAACAACTCGGTGAGTGTATCAAAAAGATATATACTGCAGAAGAGGTGGGCGGAGAGTACAGTCATCTACGTCTTTCAGTGAAATTCCTAAAACGCGTGCTTCTAGGAATACAATACATGAATAAAATATACACCAGGCACGTTGATGTCGGAGATGCAAATTATTCATGTAACATGCTATCAGAACGAATACTCAGATAAGATTGTTGTAATGACGGTATTTTCTCAGCTAAGTTCTCGGTTTCAACCTTCCCAGCTAGTGCCCCCTTTCAAAACGACCACCAAAAGTGCACACTATGTAGTAATACCTAAGGTTACGTCAAAACACTTGTACAGCGCGCCATTTATAAAGTGTATGCGTCGACAACATTCTGGAATTTCTGACGCCTTCTAAACGCAACGGGGGCAACCAGCATTCGACAAATACTGAGTCATGATTGGCTGCTTGGTTCAAATTTTCGACTAATCAAAGCTCGTCTAGATGCTGGACTGGCAAGCGACCCAATATTTAGGTTAATCGCGCGCAGGATAGGCTTCCCGGTCGCAGCACCGCCTGACTGCTAGCGGAATTCCTCCTAACAGTTATTAAGTACAACACCCAGAAAAAAAAAAGTGCGTTTGCGTCTGTTTTTCCGAAACAGTAATGCTAATGAAGCGAAAAGCAGGAAACTCTCTACTGAAATAAGCAAGACCCCATACTCGGTTAAACCGATGTTGTTGTATGGTAACTTTACTCTTGACGTCGTGGCTTAAGGATAGCGTCTTTATCTTCCTCAGTCCTTTTGAATTTACTTTTTTAACCATTTTCAAATTGGTTACGTTGAGGGAGAATCGAGTTGGCTATCGGAGGGAATATGCGAAAAAATCCCATATTGTGGGATGGATTAGATGCAGCTGGTTGACATCAGATCCCAGAAGAACTCCGTATTTTGTGTTTGCATTTACTGAAATGCGACTGTTATCTAAAGCAGAAACAGTCCGAATCCGATAACTCGATCCTATGCCATACTATATATATATAACATTCAGCTGCAGCACTCTTTCGGTGCTTAACTGGCATGCCAACGGAAGGAGACATGAGGACTGGGATACTGCCAGATTGCTCAAGCCTAGACAGGGGGGTCGAGAGGCAGAGGTTGGGATCGAACCACTAAGCCATCTTGCGCCTGATTCCCGCTTTATGCACAAATACCACACCTGCCGCAACCATATGTGCTTCATTGTTCTACTCGTTTGCACTCCGTCTATCCATAATCCAGTTTTGAAGGAGAGAAAATATCAGTTGCCATTGAAAGGGCATCAGGAGCTATTCGCAGTGATGACCGTTTAACTGGACATGCAAAACTGCTTGTGTGATATCTTTTTGGAATTTTCGTTGTCGTTATCTAGTTCGTTCTTACGTTCATCTGTTGAGGTTGGACGCACTCAAAACATTTAGTATGCTGAACTGCAGTCTTTCAAATTTTGAGGAGCACAAACGCGTGGCTTACATGGGTTTAAGTTCTAATATCGTGCGTCAGTTTGTCATGTGATTCTGTGCCACTATGCTTTTTGCTCATTGTCAGATCTGACACCTAAAATGGCGTTATCTCTGGACCACTTGTTTACAGAACTCTCTGCTACTGTCGCTGATCAGCTTATTGCGACCAAATGTCGCCCTGGATGCTGCTAACTTAGTTAGCAACCCTTCAAATCCAAGTGTTCTCGACCGTCTCAAGAAACTCACCTTGGAAGAACTCAAGCCAAATTATGAACGGCTTCCACTGCAGCAGTTTACTTTGACAGAGGATGTCCACGAGGCCGTATTCCCTCATGTGCATCAGGTGGGCCTGAACGTTTTGGTTGACTCGCTTCAATGCACTTATGATTTACACTACTTTCCATTTTAATACCTCAGAAACTGAATTGAATATCAGTTTAAAGGATCACCAGTGTAGATTGTGCAGACTTGTTGGCAATTACTTCGAGACTTACTTCGAGACTAGTCTTCCCAGTATGGGATTTACAACTCGCTGTGTATCGAGCAAAGATCAAAGCGACCTGAATCCACTTGCGTCTAGTATCCTATTTCACCGTACCTTGGAGCATTGTTTGTCTTGCTGACTGCCTTCACTTCCAGGGTCAGAGCCACTCCTCCGTTCGACATTGTCTGGGTGAGATGTTTGTTTTAAAAAAATAATGTTGGCATTCCCGCCTACTAGATGAATCCCGAAAACATCAAGGCTCTATGGGTAGTTCTCTGTGAATTCATGTATAGCGGTCTACTGTCCGGTGAGGCTTCCCCTGGAACCCAAAAAATGTGCACCTGCAAATTTTCCGTAAATCCATGTCTTTTTTGAGAAAGAACTACTTAATTAATAATCGGAACAAATTGGGAAGTGAATTCAGCAGCACACAGCATGATTGTACTCAGTAGTTTCAAACAGCACCGATATACCGCAAGTGCGCTATCGAGTCGAAACCATCAACCAATTCATCATCCGTTTTGGGTAGCCGTTGATTGGGTTTTAGCTACGATACGTATATCCTTAAGCACTGGTCAGTGCCTTCCATGTCTCCTATCATTTTATTCCCGAGTTAGGCGCATGGAGACTGTCTTTTGCGACCAGACCTACTCACCAAACAATCTTGTCCCAGTCCCATTTTCAGTATATGTTTTCGTGACCTCTATCTTTGGTCTTTTTTTAAGTTTGTACTTCACAGTGAGCACGAACTGCAAAAGCTGGAAGAGTTGGCGACCATCATAGAAGAGACCGCTGATCGACTAGAAACAACCACTGTACCGTTGGCCAGGTGCCAAGCTGAACAAGTTATCGAGGCGTCACAGCTACTGGCCAATGAAGCCTCACTCCGCTTTGAGCGACTTCAACGAATGTGGTTGCAGTCTTGTTCCGCTTAGATCGAGATTCATCTAAGAATTTTTTACTACGATTATAGTTCTGTTTTGTACATTTTTATCTTGGTATGTCACGTTTTTGACCCTATTCAATTAAGTTTCTACTGTTTTTTTAAATTTTGAGCTGCATGCTAATGCTGTATTTCGGAAGGGCCAAATGAAAAGACAGTGGGATAGAATACATTATTGCCTGGAGAACGCAAGAAAGCTGTCCCAGTTCTGCGATAGCTCATTTATATCCGGCGGACAACTGTTTCTGTTTGGGATACCTTAGTGGGCATGCCAACGGTGAGCGCCCCATTCCGAACCTGGTCTCATAGTTGCCATCTGCGTTGATCAATGTAGATTCACCCACAAACGCCAGTTCATCTAATCCAACAACAACAGTTATGCGATAAACTAAGATTGAATCAGCGGAGACTTTACTCAGCTCTTGAGGGAGGTGCGAGATTCCCTGGATCAGAAAACCGGCGATGCGAGGCTACACATTCACGCCAGCGATGAGTCTGAACTACGGTCAGTGTGCACTTGATTATCAGTGAACTTCTCTGCGGCCTGATATGCGCTTATTAGCAGGGTTAATGAATTTGATTGGGCGCCTAATGGCCAGATCTAGAGATTACTCGATTTCTCACATTGACTACACGCGATAAAGTGTAGGTGGAATGCCAACACAACCCACATAGTGGTCCAGATTACAAACCTCTGCGCCTACTCATGAGTTGGCGAACATTTCAGATTTTCGACTAAAACTCAGTCAAGTCCTAACGGTATCCGTCTTTGGGAAAACGTGTCAGTGTAGGGAAGTCAACTTGGTAGCCGACCCTTCTTCCAAACTTTCAATCATCACCCGGAATACGACAATGCAAGCCCACTTTTCCAAAACAGACGGACTCTTTAGACAATTCAGGTAAGCATTTGCATTTGAACGACCTGGCGATTGAACGCAGTAATCCCAGCGATTAAAAAGCGTCCTGTGAATGCAGTTTTTATATGGTTGCATCAGGTCTGGCAGCGGAATCCTCCGGTGCTTGTCTTGTTCACCGTCCGCGTTAGTAACACCATTTTCAGCCGACATCTACCTACTCAGAGGATCGATGGACTCAAACCTCTAACGCATCGTCGTTATTTTTAGATCATACTATCCAGCCAGCGGAGGATGTTGGTCCCATGTTTGAAGGCGAACGGTTTGCGAATGTCGGTCCAATTTATATGACTGTTGAGTCACCTAGAGCTCGCATGCGCAGTTGGGATGTGTTGGCACCGCATGAAACGGTCCATCGTTTGGCGCCTAGGAGTAAGATACCACACAAGTACCACGTTGAAATAAAGTACTGCACTTTGCGTAAACGAAACGCTAGTTTTGTCTACGTTCTGGCTAAACTCATGTCAAAGCTGTATGTCCGAGCACATTTACGAATTCAAAATGTCCACAAACCGGGAACACTGAGAATTTGCATCAATATTACTTTCGCCGCGGTGTTACCATCTTGGATACTGTACTGACTGAAGATCAGAGGAACACTAGACAGTCTTATTGACCAGGACTCGTCAGAGGTACATATCTCAAGAACCCTTGCTAAATTACTCTAAAAGGTATCTCAAGGATGTGACCTTGTGGCCTCATCTGAAAGTGTAGACCACTAAATCTTATCGTGTGAAAAGTCTTGTTGTGACTCTACCTGCTTAGTCTCTTAGGAGGAACTAGTACATTAGCAGTATCGTATTGAGTTCCGTGTCAGCTTTTGGAAACACGGTTACTGAGCGGCCCCCAAACTATGATTTGGAATGCATGCAATTTGACGGGTCACCCCGCCCCATTTCCAGCCAACTCAGAGTGAAAATTGGAGATGGTCATAATTCTGTCGCAGTCATTTCCTAAGTTTTCTTTTATTTGTGCCTCCTGTCAATTTGTGGACATATGGTTAGTCAGTATAACGCATGCGGTGTCTATTTATGGATTACAGCTTTCCAAAAACTCCACTGAAAATCGTTTAAACGGATAAAAGAAAGTGAACGCGTTACAACCCCCTCGATTCAACTAAAGGACATGAAAAGCCTTCTTGTGCAGCACATATCATAAACGAGAGATTCAGTTGAGTCTCTCGTGAAAACCAAATTGATTTGCAAATGAGTGTATTTCTCGAAAACAGTGTGATCTGGGTTCAAATTGATCATAAGGTTGACGGGAACTGCGCCTATCTGATGAGCCCCAACAAGGGCGAAACCGGTCGTGGGCTGTCGAAAATTTTTCGGCAACCTTGTGAGTAGTTTCCTTCATGAAAATATAATGCGATATCTCGAATATCGTGCCAACTGAAACATGAGGCGGCCTGTGTGCAGCACTTTCAGTTGTAGAATATCATAAACGA
Source organism: Opisthorchis viverrini (assembly GCF_000715545.1). Lineage (NCBI taxonomy): Eukaryota > Metazoa > Platyhelminthes > Trematoda > Opisthorchiida > Opisthorchiidae > Opisthorchis > Opisthorchis viverrini. The sequence continues at coordinate 1,435,150 of NW_008751716.1, read as the reverse complement.
GGGATTCAGTTGAGTATCCCGTGAAAACTAGTGATAGAAATTTAAGCAGAGCCCAATGTAACGCCGATGTAGGCAAAAGAGTGTCTAGTGATAATACAGCTCTGGCAATGCGAACCCTTTCTGCGATATTTACGATATTTATTCTTCGCTGGTAAAAGTGAAAAGTTGGACCATTAATAACCATCAGGCCTTAGTACACTACCTCCTGAATGTCTTTGTGAAGAAGTTACGTCTTCTCATGAGCTGGCCAGCAGGGTCAAATGTTCTAAGTGCATAGCTTTAATAGAACAAATGGCCTAATCCTGGTAGGGACAAACGCGCTTTTTGTTCCCCCTGATGTAAAGACCGGTTCTAAACAAGGACCATATTTTGTGATTCTAAGGCGGGTATGACAGAATCTGCAAATCCCGTCAATTTTCCACAACGAAGCCGGACATGGGAACGCAGTACCGGCATAAAAATCATGAAAGGAAAAAAAGGAGTCCTCGGATTTCGTCATATTCACATAAACAACGTCCTATCCATCAGAAGTAATCAGCTGACAATGTAGAAAAAACAAGAATATGAAGTCAACAAATACAATTTTCAAACCAGCTCTGGACCGTGGTTTGGTGCGAAATCAAAAGTTCCAGACGTAGGGTTTCGTAGTTCGATTAATCCAGTGCCATAGCCATCACTAACATGGTGGTGAGACCCAGCAGGATTAGGATAACATGGACCAGTGATTCCCTAAAAACAAAATGAAAGTGAGACATGTATGAAACGGGAGGACTATTTTGTCGGCATTGGTGTGATCGAAGATGGCCGCGTGTACATTGAGAAGAACTGTGTACCACATTACCACCCCATGACCTCTTAACCTAGGATGTCTCCTAATTTATGACAAAAAGACGTTCAATGGTAGGACCGTCCATAAATTTAGGATGAACTAACCACTACATGGTCAATTTCGATGGCGAGCAGATTCATCGTGATTCTTAACACTACGGAACGATCACTGCTATTCACTGTGTACTTGTTATGAAATGCGTGTTGAGGCATGCAATTCCTGTGACACTTCAGCCTAAGCTGGCTTGCATCGGTAATATGGGAAGCGACTATTAACATTAGGGTTTCTGTAGAACAGTGTGGTCGACTAGTGTTTGCCCTCGCCAGGAAGTCATCACTGAGAAATGGCTCGTCTGTCTTCATAGTTCGACGTATGGGTCACTATCGGATCTAGGTGACCCATCAGGATAATGTCAGAACCCAGTAACAATTCGTTGTAACGTAGATACAACTCAAACATTCCTGATGCCGTTGCATCTGATGGCGACACGGATGTTACTATCAGGGGCATTCTGTATGCAATGGACAGAACCAACGACCCTTTGGGAACAAGCACTACATTACCCAATCCTATAATGAAGACATGCTATCTGAGCGACTGATCCGGCATTCACGAATGTTGTCAATCACCTGCGTTTTCTTACATTACTCATAGGCTGCACGCACAACAGCCGCAACCGGGGAACTTGCTTCAAACATCTTATCAACCAAAGTAACACCACTGTTAGGTCTCTGTCCGCAATATTTTTTTCGACAATCGGTCGATTCTTTTGACAAAAATCACAAACCAATGATAGAGCACTGGCTGCGGGTAGAAGCGCTTCCTTGCATAAACTTATTTCGGTGAAAACCCTTCAGTTGTTCTACTGCTGCTTAGCAATTTTGCTCTGAACTGTACTCGACCATGACCGACATTATATGCATCGGCAAGCTTGCTGGTGTTCTACTCGCTTCACTAAAGTACGCAGCCTTGAACCTTGGTGAAGTAGGCCATCGGCAGTGTTGTAGTACATACTGCATAAAGGACGAAAACTGCGCTCAACTAAAAGTGACAACCACTTGCTGTATTTAGGCAATTCTTGAATGAACAGGACCTAGTCCACTTCGCACCAACCACTAAGCTGATTGAGATCAATTTGAGAGAAAACTATCGACCAACCACATCATTTTCTGCTTGAGTGGCAAGTCAAGCGTTCACTACTGGATTCCTGCCGGCGTAAATACTCCCTGAAGAATTGATCGGGCTGTTTCTAACAGAGAAAAAAATCCACAATATATGGTGGGGAACTGTGGTCTATGAACCAAAGAGGGAGCGCTGCTTAACAACGCATCTCGATTAGTGAACCTCGTCTCAAAACGCTATAGTGTGAGGAAATTATTAACGACCACGACGGATGGCCTGTTAGACACCAGGATATGGCAAACAAAATTTGGCTGCTAATGCACTGCGGAAAGTTAGGCGTGGCTGGTGACGGTTGCTACGACAGACGACATATCTCGCGATAATTTGGTGGCTAAGGTGGGTGACCGGAAATTCCGCGGTTTGAATCCAACCTGGGCATCTTGACTGTCTATGTTTGGGCAACCTGATAGTACCTCAGCCCTGATGCTCCCTTCGGGTGGTGTGGCAGATAGGCACTGAAAGAGTGTTACAGCTGAACGACTACTATTTTTGTTGTTATTATTTGACTCCGCATCACAGGTGGGTATAGGAATGTGGAGGAAGACTTGTATCATTATTGACCTAGATCATTATGATAAATGGCGCA
>NW_008751716.1:1417842-1432517 GCF_000715545.1 Opisthorchis viverrini | reverse complement strand
ACAGCTGAACACTACTATTTTTGTTGTTATTATTTGACTCCGCATCACAGGTGGGTATAGGAATGTGGAGGAAGACTTGTATCATTATTGACCTAGATCATTATGATAAATGGCGCAAATCTACTTCAAAAGGGTTAGTCCGGCGACACTCATAAACTTACAGCGGTCTTGCTATCGTTGAATGGCTAGATAAACAACCCGCAATCAATCTGCGCCATGACGTCACGTAAGCAAGTCATTTTCAGATAACGAGTGCCCTCGAACCATGATCAAACATACGAACCCTTTGAATTTGTTTAGATTAAATTACATCTGATGTAGGGACAAGCCTCTCTGCGAATTATAGTTCCAACGGATTACGGTAAGCAAGGTGCGGGTAATCATAGTGGACCCCCATGTCGGAAGTCATCCAAACAAACGGACGACCTACCATCGAAATTTAGGTCTTGGCTTGGACACACAAAGGAACTTAACCAGGCCGATCGGTATACCCACCTAACTCGTAACATTTCACCCATCACAGCTGCCTTTCTATGGATGAGTCAGCAAGCAAGCCGCCAGAGACTTGAGCTAAACCGCTTTCAAAGCGATTTTCAACAAAATGGTTAAATTCTTTTGAAACTTTGGTTCAACAGAAGTCATTTTTCATAAGCTTCGAGATTGCGCGCATCTTGACAGTGATAACTGACCCCGACTGATAAAAAATATGGCATGAGAAGCATTTGCCGATAACCTAGAATCAGACGTAGACGGTGGGTGGGATTGGACAGCTGTTGAGCATATCTACAGAAAATGCGCGATTGGAATTTCCTGGATTATGTAGTGGTTCCGAGACATTGGAACACAGCAGTTTGCTTGCACTTGATATCAGTGTGAAAATAGCCACCTCAACTGGACAGGATCAGTCTTGATAGACGAGGAAAAGCTATCGGGCCAGATAAGGATCAAAGGGAGCTGAAACTGTCAACCTATTATGAACGTGAAGTCGGTACGCAAATAATTTAATCATAATTGCTCAGCTATAACACCCTTCCGATGCCTAGCTACTATGCCACCTGAAGGAAACACGAGGGTTTGAATACTGCCAGGTCGCCCAAGACCAGACAGGGAAAGCCGAGAAAGGACCTTCCGGTCAGTAAATTCGTGCTGTAACCACTGAGCCATCTCACCCCCTACATGGGCGATGGAGCACCCACAAAATTAATTCGACCAGATCTTGTGAGATTGTAAGGTAGTTTTAGTTTTAGTGAGATCCAACAGACGGCAGTGGTGCGTGCACCGCCGAAAGACGGATTCTCAAACGAAGAAAAAATTGAATAGGGTGAAATGATCGTTATCCCTCAGTCTAGCACGGATTCTCACATCAAAGCAAGTGTGACTACCAAAAAAATATAGGTTGCGGGACTACATTGACCTCATCTGGTGTGCTCGGTGCTAGGAATAATCACAGGTTACACGGGTGCGGTAAACCAATTCGGCGAAGCTGGATGTAAATTCCGACTGACAGGAATGTTTTCAAAGCAAGTCGGTTATGGATTGTCAGTGCAACGTTTCATTAGAAAGAAAGTTAATCCTGAGGTTCAGTTCTTGCGAGGACTAGAGATTCACATCACCAGTACCCAAGAAACTCCGGACAACGACCACTAGCAAGCTGGTCAGCAGGATATACGTTGACGAGATGGCTCAGTGGCTGGAGCGCGCATTTACCGACCGGAAGTTCCGTTGTTCGAACCCGACTTCTGACTCTCGACTTCCCCTATCTAGGTTTGGGTAACCTGGCAGTATCCCGGCCCTCATGATTCCTTCAGGTGGCATGGCAGTTAGGCACCGAAAGGGTGCTACAGCTGAAGGATACGTTGACAACAGAATGTGAAATGGAGGGCTATTAACATGTGAGGATGACGCCTTAAAGACTGACAGACAAGAACACCTGCATGGTTCAAAGTTTACCTTGGGATCCTAACGGAGGGTCATTGGTTTATTTTAGGTGAAGTAGTGAATAGTTTCTACGGCAGCGAGAAACTGAGAAGTGCTTTGATGTGTGTATTCGAAAACAGTGACATAAACGGGATTAGCGGTTGAATCCAAAAGAACGGCCCCGTATGACAAAAAAGGTGACTGACCTGGCCGAACCCTCTTTAAGTAGATCAGGAATGAGGGAAACCAGTGCGATATACAGGAAACCACCGGATGTGAACGGTAGGATCCATTCAGCCGACCAGCCTGGGAAAGAAAATAAAACAGTGATGCGACAATACATGTTTTCAAACGACCCGACAGTCGAACATCGTACAGTTTATAACTTGATCGGATAAATTTGTAATGTGCTACTCATAAGGTTGCTGAAAATCCGTCGACAGCCCATGACCGGTTGCGCCCTTTTTGGGGCTCATCAGGTAGGCGCAGTCCCCTGGATTCCGTCAACCTTATGTTCTAAGAAATTAGTTTGCAAATGTATATTCGCTAATTGATCGGATAACTTTTTCAGGGACATAATGACCTTTGAAGGGGATCTGTTTCAAAATAAGCGGATTAGTCAGCTAGCCAGCCGCATATGATAAGAGATACTGATGCATTTGCCCATAAGGTGGGGACCTCAAAAGTGTCATTAGCAGCACAATAAAGCTCATTCACCCCAGAATATGTGATAGAAGATGTGAAACAACTCATTCGAAAGCGTTTCCTGCAAGCTTTTCTGTTTGATGCTACGACTGAAGATCATCACTAACAACAATAGTCCAGCGCTCTGTTCACTTGAATTCCGTTGTGCATGGAATGAGGTCCATTCATAACCATTGCGCTTTCTTTGAATTTGCCGGGTGTTCTTCTCTATGTTAGCACACGCCTTTTGAGAGTCAGTTTGAAACATTTTTCCCATGAGTTCTTATTTACTAGAGTATCTCCACAAGGGAGAAGATTCGATATTTAAACCAACCTATGCAAGTAGTGTATAATTATGCATTGTTTTTTCAACCAAATGACCTAAGCAACCCCACTGTCATCTTTGCTATGACCCTACTTACAAGGTTAGTGAAAAGTCTTGCAGAGCTACCTTTTTGGGGGCTCATCGGCTAGGCCTAAAACCCGAACCTCTACCAACCGTAAGTTGCAATTCAACGCTAAATTTCAAAGCAAACTATCATGGAGGCACTCACCTGAAGGCGTGTTATTCAAAGCCAATGCTAGCATAGCACCAAACAGGCATCCAGAAGCTGTTGTTAGCTATGAAGAAAATGGAGAACACATGTTAGTTGAACGCTCCGAATGGAGGACAATCAATTAATGCATACGATATGCCCACTCACATATTGCACACTCATTAGAGTGAATAAAGAATGAAGAACCGGGAGCATGTGTTGACCATACTAGCCTATCGTTGCTTCTACGATTTAAACCGAGTTCATCCAGCCGTATACTGCAAGCATGGCTTGTACATGAATATAGGTGGTCTCGTTGCGGATGGCTATTCCTCGGACGTGGTTCCTCTCAGAGATTCTATTTTCTGCTTGTTAGGTAAGGCTCTCAGGAATGAAAACACTACATTCATATCGTACGTTGTCCTGTTATGAAGGCTACTGGTGCTATTAGTACAGTTTTCACACGAGAAGTTAACTAATACGAAGGAGAACGTTGAATTATGTCCACGTCCAGATGAAAACAGGCAGATCGTCAAATAGTGCTGTAACTTCTGCACGTACTTGTCCTTTTACAGCTTGCCAACGAGTGAATCCACTCCGTAAGAGAATGACAAAATCTCCCATCTCGTGTGGAATCTCGTGAATAAGAATACAGAGAGTGGTCACGAGACCGAGCTATTCGAGGGACAGAAGAACAAAACAACGGGTATCACAAAAACGATCGTGTACACAAGAGAGTACGTGCGACAGTGAAACCATACGTGATTCGGTCGTGCATCAGTGGTCGTGTGCATAACTATTAAAAAATTAAATAATGCATCGTTCCATGCGTACCGGACAGGTTCAGTCATATATTCTCCGACCAGTAACACGTCCACGCGGTCGCTGTTGGCAAACGGACGTTTAAGCCCGATGTGGCGTTTGTTCACGCGCATCATTTCGAGGTCTAAGAAGCGTTGATCTAGGTGAACACATGGATTTTGAATGAAAATTCTGAGTGCATATAGTATGGAAAGACGAAAACCTGGGGCGAGAAATGAACCCAAGACCTACCACTTATAACACGCACTATAGCGGCGAAGGCAATAAGAACACTGCCCAACGTCAACCTTGCGTTTGTAATCCACATACGATTCGTCACATCCATCTTAGAAAATAACGGCTTAGCAGCACCAGCGTCACTAAGGAGCCCCTTGACGGAATCCTACAATGGACAGGATGTTGAAATCGACCTCTGACTAGAGATCGCCTAGTGATTAGGGCGCAGAATTACTAACCGGGAGGACAGTGGTTCAAACCCAGCACCGACCACTTCCGTCTGGGCTGAAGCAACCTAGCAGTGTTCCGGCCCTCGTGCTTCCTTCGGGTAACATTGCAGCAATGCACCGAAGGGGTGTTGTAACAGCTGAACGATTAGTATTAGTTAGCGACATCGACCAGGAGACCAAAAGGAATGGATGTGAATTTACGAAGGAGAATGGATTCTCAAGTGTAAAATCCATGGACAAATATGTCGCTTTTTAACGCGTTTGGGCTACCGTTTCAAATCTTTCAAAATCCACTTCAAAAAACATCAGTTTAGGTACAGATGTGTTCGCATGTTAATGAAATCTTCAAATTGCATTCAAAACTGTTGGGTATAAACCCACCAGACGGTTTTTCACTGATGATTTACGAACAATTATTATGTGCAGATAAACACAATGTCAAATCTAACACAATATACTACTCATAAGATTGTTGAAAGCCCCTCCAAAGCCTAAAGATGTGGACTGTCTACGAGTTTTCAATGGCCTTATGAGTAGTGTGTTGTGTCAACAAGATGTACTGCGATATTATTAACATCATGCCAAATAAAGCAAAAAGTGGTCCCTGCACAACACATGTAGCTGGAGAATAAAATAAACGAGAATTCGTTGAGTCTTTGACATCTTTAACAATCTTTAACGTGCTCGAGAAATGCAACTTTCACTACCCCGGAAACGTAATGAAAAAAGAGACCACCCCGTTTGCGCATTTCGCGTTATCATTGAGGATAGTGACTACACGCACGATAAACGAAAGTGAAAGTGGGAGAGGGCTGCAAGCAACCTCCAAGCATACCTCATAAAACTCATTTGTGCGTTGTGAATCCAGACCGGATCTATGGCTCCAACGGTTCGGTATGATCGCGGACGAATAATGGAGAAACGAGGCAACCTCTCTACCAACATAATGCCTGCAAAACGACTTGGTCATCGCTTATACTTCCTCCTCGTTCCTTTTGTGGTGACAGACTCATATGCATGTCTGGTATCGTTAAAGGTCTAATAGACCAGGAATATAACCGCGGGCTGCTCAAGATACGTACGAAGGAATCAAGTCCGATAACATATATGACTCAGTTATTCGTCGATTTTAAGTGTATGTGTGGATAAACGATGCACCGGGCATCCACGACAACTGACCTCCATAAGAACACGATATGAAATGTACCGATTGCAGTCGCGTACAAACAATAAGCCCGTTTCGACTATTTTTCGCGATGGAGTCCTTAGGCAAATACAAACTAAATGGATATTTCGTTCTGTAAGCAAAGCCACCCTGTGCCGAAAAGCACTGTAAATCTACCCTCACGAAACTCCAGGGAGTTGCGAACCTGAGACCGCCCGGCTAGTATTTTGAGGACTTGATCGTTCGGCAACGGGCGGTTGCACATGGGCAGGACATGCTCCCACTTATCCTTCAATCACGGAATCCACATAACGTGCTCACGTGTTGACTACGTTCCTAATGAAACCCAATGAGACTTCATCAAAATGCTCCACAGGCATTCGTAAAGTCGACTTACGCCATAAAACGAGTACGTTATACAAATAAATTAGACTCAAAGCAGGCATTAGATCACTTACGCGGAACGACACCAAATAACTTCCCCCGATGGCGATCCCGTGAGTAAAATTATCAATGATGTTCGCAAACAGGTTTAGGTATCCGTCCACCTTGGATAGAAGAAATATGGTCCATGTTAGGCATAAAGTTGTTCGACAGTTGTTGACTAACGGAAGCGGAGCATAAGGTTGTTAGGTAAGCACACGGCAAACGAAAGTGCTACGGAGTAAGAGAATTCTGATAACGTTAGAACCGACACAAACCACCACGAAAGCAAAAATACCGAGGAACTTACTGCATTCGGACTGGGAACAGATCGAACAAGGAGTTAGAAACCATGCGTAATTTACGGAGAGTTCAAGCTTTGTGCAGCCATAAACAGAAACACTACCTGTGATTAAACGGAAAAGCATTCCCCTCCCTCAGGATCTCGACCGGACGGAGAGAAGGCTAGTTTTACGTGGTTTTCCGATGAAAATCCGGTATGAGTAGAGCATCACCGCAGTTATACCATTCAGAGATGTTGCATAGCGTGCGAGAGTAGTTCACGGTCATAGTAATAATAACGTCAAAGGCGACGAAAGCGATGGTGGTAAAAGTGACTTGTTGACTCCTGCCCGTCCCCCCCCCGCCACCGTATAGTTTGGCTTAGAACGGACCGATGCATTCAACAGATTGTCAGAAATGATACGGCTAACCCGAAAGTTATCCGAGATCCGAGTCAGTGAACAGTTACAGAAGCGCCGGAATCCGAGGCCCGGTGGGTACGGCAGTGAAGCCAACACTGATGTTGCTGTCTTTGATGATGATGATGGGTTGATATGAACGTTGCTGAACAGCATCCGAATCATGTTCGACAGGTGGCTTTTTTCGTGTCCAAGTAAACAATGTTTGTGGTGCACAAACTTATTGACTAAACGGTAAGGGTGCTGAGACAGCAAGCTTCAATCGTCTGTCCGATGTAGTACATGACTACCAAAGGTAGCCACAACTGTAAGTCTAGTTAACATCCTAGCCGATTGTCGCAGAGCACTACCATCGCTATCTACTCATGATATCCATATACTGAAAGCGCAAAGCGGATGAAAAACTACTCTGGTTGGAGCAATTTTGTTCGCCCCCAAAGAAGTGTCGGCGGACACCCGTGAAACTGTGGGAAGCTTGGCACTCAGCAGACGGCAAGTCTTTTCTGTACGATAAACAAAGGAAAAGATGCTCCTTTTTCATGTGAGACTCAATGGCCGAGAAGGACTTTGTTGGAGAGTAGTCAGTCCTATGTAGCACATATCTTATTGTAGCCAGTTCTCTTTGAAGCGTGTCTGGTTTCCAGACACTTCACTAGGTTCTGCTTTTTTTTTAGTGGCATAAAACTGTGGATACGAACGTGATATATAGATTGATATTTATCGGATGTTTTACCAATCTATTAATGCACCCTTACTTTGTAACCACTAGACTCCCTGAAACTGAGTTGCAATTCCCAAGCTGTATAATTTTCTTATGTGTTTTTTAAAGGAAGCAGTGTTCTAACCGGCAGTAGAGCTGCCGAGTTGTCTGACTGATTCCGAAGGGGGGAAAACAACCAGCTGGAAAACCGGGGTATGCAGTTATGACTCGACCGACAGGCATGACCCAAACAAAACAGCATGAATCAATAGTACATGACGGCTAAGGTCAAACGCCAACATGACTGGTGCAGGTAAGATGCCGCATCGGATGAACACAGAGGTACACAGGCACAAACACAAATGTGCTACACGTCAATCAGTCTAAGTAGCCGCCCCGAAATTGACGGTTTCAACAAGGACTGGCCACTCGGTTTCTTATTGACTGACACGTTCATTGTTATACAGAGACGAAATCAACTACGAACATCAAACGTAGCTGGGATCACTAGTATCGATATGTAGATGGTATTTTTGGCATAGCTAGTTGTGACGCTGACCTATTCACTTTTAATAACAGTCAAATTACTTTGGCGATTAAAAAGAAAGTGTGCAGTCAAATGCAATCTGCAAATACGCTCTCACTGGGCTACTGAATGGCACGCTGGAGCGTAGGATATGCTGCAAACATTAACTTCTACTGTTTTGTGCCGTTGGAACAGAAGCGAAACTTAGTGAATTGTCCGGTGACAAAAGCTCATGAGATTTGCTCTATTAACACGCTACGAAGAGAATGGGTTACAAAAAAAGTGCTAAACAAGACCGGTTACTCGGACCGATTTCTTGAGGGGAATCTCTAACAAAATTCCCCTCAGTCATTTAGCCCTACAGCGGAAAGGTCCTTTACCGTACAAAGAAAACTCAGTAACAAAGTTCTCAGGTAGGTGACTGAACAATGTCATCAGAACCATATTCAACACCACCCGATTACTTTGTTGCTTTACGAGCCGACAGGTGATTAACATAAATAACAGATAAGCTGTCTATATTGACTTCATCCGCGGTTAGTTACTCATTCAGACGTACACGTAATACATCCAACGTCGACCGCACGACGATAGCTTTCATGCCACATAAGGGAGCGCTATCCGAACTGTTTAGTCCAAAACTTTAGGCACGACATGAGTGTCACAGTTGCTCCGCGAGTGAACGAAGGCAACAAGATACATACAAGAAAGGCGCTAAGTGCAATCTACTGGTACGTGCATAATCCCTTCAGAGCTGTGTATATCTGCATCCTGGAGATAGCCGAGGCTACAGAACTCCACCATTTGCAAACAAAGAAGACTAGCTAGAGTACTTCGGATAAATCAGCGTTCCGCGATTGGCAAACATGTGCTCGGATTGTGTGCCAACCGTAACTCGACGACAGAAAACGGAGGTTTTATTGTATGAACCTTGGAGTGAGACCAAGTGAATTTTGTCTATATTACAGTGTGTGTATGTCCACAGAACTCCATATCTAAAGATAGAATATAGTAGGCTAGTTGACGATTATCCGCAAACAACAGTCAGTCTGACTTGTAAAAGGCGAAACTCTATGGTGAAAGCGGATTCACAGGTGCGTCATCATATCAGATCAGGTTTGTCTACAAAAAGAAAGTTTACAAGTTCTCTTGAATTTCTGCATCCATAAATTGGATTATATACGCAAACGCAACAAATGATCTCTGACGCGGACCTGATGAGTTAGACACTAAACATGTGATCCTGACAGAAAGGTTCGTTGTACGTGACTGAATGACTTGACAGGATTTCAGCCACAGGATTTTCGCCATGAAACGGAAGGATGAACCATCTGGATAATTCAAATTGGTTCAAGTTTTCCAACCTGCAGATTTGGATCTCCGTGAACGGCTGAATTTTTGAGGATATCAGGGGAATATACAGTTTGAAACTACAGTGGATGTACAGAAACAACGAGCGAATATGTTAAGAAATTGGTACCGCTTTTATGTTAAGCTATTTAAAACCGGATCTATTGGTGTGTACTGCTGATGAAGCACGCGAGTAGTCTATGGGTTGGTGTACAAGCTGCGCCACCGCATCGGATGGAAGGTGGAGTTTATTAAGGAAATAGTGGAAATGCTTTGCAGCGTTCGTTTACTACTGTGTAATATTCGATGAATATCTAGGAAAGTTCAAGAGGATGCGTAAGAATGTTTAGTTTTCAAAGACCATGTGAATATGTGATGTTTACGTCCCTGCCCAATGAATTGAAACTGCTTAACTCGTGTTGCCTAACAAACGACTTCGCAGCGAATGGTCTCCTTCTTTTCAAGGGTATCTTTATTTACGTGCATTGTGCCCAAAGTCAATTTTCAAGTCTAGTATGCGTGCGCAGGAGAACACCATTCGTCCAGTCATCTTAACTTCAAGTTCATATGTATTTAGATTCCTTTGAGGACATTTCACGTCCTGATCGCCAAGGCGTAGTCGTGATACCACCTTATCTGTCAAGGGTCGCGTTAACAGTGCTGCCGTGCGGCCCATATTACTATACGTGTCAGAAACCTAGTTGCTGCATGCTGAGGACATCAAAAGACTCTCAGTGTTTGGCCATCGAAGACTTCGGATCATTGCCCGAGTCTGATGGGAACACCAGATGGGGAATGTTGAAGCATGTCGAATGGCATTCGGAAGAAATAACGAAACGAGCTAGGGGAGGTCAAACACTGACTTGGCAGCAAAGTATGAAAGCCATCACCAGCAAATTCAGCTGCGCTGGTTATTGCCGTCTCTCTGGACGGGGTCTCCGAGACGGGGCAAATCAGTGGTTAGAGGGGTTATAAGACATGGCTCAGTCGCGACCTCAATTTTGCTCGTGCACCCAGACTATTGCATTCAATGCATAACTTCACAAATAACCTCACAAATGAAAAGTTTACCCACAACTGTGTATTTACGCATCAATTATATCAGCTTCCGCCAGCAATGCGCAGCTACCTACCCCGCTTCCCCAAGTCGTCCGTGAACGAAACTATGGCGGCTATAACTACTGTACGCCAAGTACACGGTTCTTACAGCTGGTGATGATGACGATGATCACCGTTGGATTCACAGAGATATGTAGATCAAAGATCTGCCACATTGGAGACCAAGGTCATTAGTACAGTTGGTTGTGGATATCGAATCCAATCAACGTGTCTCGATTACGGAACTGGAGACTAGGCTACTGCAACCCGTCGCTTGTATCTGCGGTCAATGAAGCCATACGGTACCAGCAAGACCTCTGGTGCGACTTGTGACCAGATCTAGCCAGGAGAAAAGGACTGGAAACTACTCAACTCCATAGGGGCTCGATGGGCTTGCTCACTTTTATAAGTCTGATAGGCCTGATTTCCAGCGGAAGGAAGCGGGTCTAAGCGAAAAAAAAATTTTTAAACTGGAGGCTCTCAGATTGGACGAGCAGATGGCCGACAGATTTCGAGTTTGTAGCAGGGCAGGGAGACGACCAGACATGACGACTAGATCGGTGGATCTATGCATCTAAAGTTGGAATGAAAATGATCGATAAAAACTAGCGCTAATGAAACGAAGAGCCTAAATTTCGACCGTCCGGTTGGTGCTAACGTCGAAATCCAAATGGCTAGGAAAACGCTTGAAAAAAAATTTTCTCCCAACTACACGAAAAATTAATAGCTATGTAAAGGAAATCAGATTTACCATAAAAGGATATGGACACCTTACCTGTTTGGTTCCTGTATCCTGTGCGAATATTTTTTCGACAGTGAAGAAAAATAACAATCCAGCTACTAGACATTTGAGGGAAAGAAGATTGGTATCTAAAGCAGTGACATTTTGATTTTTCAAGGAAAATACAAAGAACATACTAGTGTGACTAGACCAAATCTCGGGTAAGAGATGGATGAAAACTTCGCCAAGCAAACTTCCCGCTGCGTAGCTCAGCCAACGATTCAGGGACTTCAATCCTGGAAATTAATGTGGCAGTTCGATGAGAAAGACACTAACCTTTGGGATCTAAATGTTTTGCTGTTGTGAGGGGAATAAAAAATAGTGGGACAATTCCACTTAATCCCACAACGAACGCTGACAAGGCACAAAAGCAAATCACAGGTACATTTTGATGTACAAGAGTTTCCATCACAAGACCATAAGCACGCAAATGTGAGTCAGTGAAGAAGTTGGACTGGATATTGATTAAAATGCTTTTGTCGGTCAAATTATCACAGCCACATTTGTTTACAGTATGGAAAGGACATCAAAAAGGTAGACTGCGCTCGTTTTTGGTGCGTAGCTGAAGTTGATGTATAAGTGTGCATTCTGAAAGCAAAATGTCACGAATTAAGTGGCAGTCCGTAATCGGTAATCTTGCTAACGCGACTGGTAGCTGTTGTACCATAAAGGAGCAGCGCGGTTTGAATACATGTACCATGGAATAGGCTCGACGCTGCCAATGTGCATCACAAAAGTTGACAGCAACATCAAGGTGAGAGCGCTAGTACTCAACCAATGTACAGTCATGTGAAGTTGCTTCGACAAAGATGTGTAACAGACATAAGAAGAGGGAAAACGGCCTAATGCTGACCTACCATAAATGCTAGAGGTGACTACACCTTCACGCATTCACCATTAACTCGAACGCCACTAACATCGGCTAGCCCGACCTAAAGCTGCCACCTGTATGTGGTTGTCGGGTTGCACCTTGTCGTTCCTGACTCGACGCTTCTCGCCTCCTCACGGAGATTCAGGCACGACTGTTCACCAAGCTACAACAACTGGCGACAACCCGAACCCACGATGTCAATTTCGGCAGAGCAACTCCAATTAATTTTACAGCAACAAAAGAAGCAGTTCGAAGAAACTCAAATGAGGCTTGTTGAATCTCTGATTCGCAGTATGTCAGTGAATGCGACAAAAACGTTTGAGCCTCCGTCTTCTTCCGCAGATGCTGCTGCCAACTCGATTACTGAATTTAATTTCGATGCTGAATCTGGACGAACTTTCGAAAGTTGGTTCAAGAAATATGAAGATATGTTTCAAACCTACTTTGCTCAATTTGATGACGCATGGAAAGTTCGACTGTTGCTGCGGAAACTGGGGATAGCTGAACACGGTCGGTTCACAAATTTCATACTCCTCAAACACCCTCGTGACCTTGTTTCCGCAGATGCTGTCAAAATTCTGGCCCAAATATTCAGTGAGCAAAGTTCCTTGTTCAATATTCGTTATCAGTGTCTCAAGATTACCAAAAGGGACACTGAGGATTTCATTACCTATGCCGGTGTGGTCAACAGAGAATGCGAGCGCTTTCAGCTCAGCTCCATGACCGAGGATCAATTCAAGTGTCTCATCTTTGTGCTGGTTTTCAATCGCCACACGATGCAGATATTCGGACCCGGCTACTGAATCGAATTGAACAGGATCCAGAGTTGACGCTTCAGAAACTTACCACCGAATGCCAGCATCTTATCAATCTCAAGGCTGATGCTGCCATGATTGGACATTCCAAATTATCTCAGCCGGATATGGTATGCAAAGTAACTTCCAAAAGGAAGTCAAGTTCAAAACGAACTCCAAGAAAACCGCCCACACCCTGTTGGTTTTGTGAAGAATGGCACTATTCACGCCACTGTCCCTACCGGAACCACAGGTGCAGTAAGTGCAGTCGAAAGGGTCACAAAGAAGAATGCTGCAGAGACAACTTCAGGAGCTCGCGCAAACACCGACCCGACAAAAGGACGCAGGCAGAGGCTGTGACCGCCACATTCAGGATGAAATCACCTGGTCGACGTAAATTTGTCACATTATGTATCAATGGCACACCAGTTACTCTCCAACTGGATACAGGTTCTGACCTCACTCTGATTTCAAAACGAACCTGGAACGAAATTGGAAGGCCACCAGTGGAACCCACAAAGTGCATCGTTCGTAATGCATCTGGTGGAAGCCTCAAACTAACCGAGAAGCTGAATTGTTCCGTAGCGTTCAAGGGGATTCAACTCAATGGTACTTGCTACCTCACGAACTATACAGGGCTTGATCTCTTGGGCCTGGATTAGATTAATGAGCTTCAACTGTTGGATGAACCCCTCAATGCCGTTTGTGACGAAACAACTGCAAATGGCTCCAATACGTTCGCGAGAACATCACTTCCTGAAGATTTGGTGGTCGCCAGAGTTACAGCCAAACCGGAGACCAGATGGAGCATACGCGACACAGCGACTATTCAGCTTCTGGCGTCCGGCAGCGGTAGCCCCCTCACCTCAGTCCAATTTGGCGAACCCTGCTGCAGCCCGCAACGTTTCACTTGCGGTCTGAACCCTTCAGTTTACAGTCGCAGGTTCAGGCGGATCGTTCTACTGCTATCCGGAAAGTCAAGGAAGGGGAGCCGGAAGGACGAACGTCACAACAGTCACACAGAGACCAGCCAGTGATTCAAATATATGGAGAATGCTGTCCACGGTGGACGCAGGGTCGATTATGCCACATACGAGGCACACGTAAGATCATCAGCACAGCCGCGTCAAGTGAACCAACTTCAGGCAACAGACTGCGGTTCGGTGAGGGGACCATGTCGCATGGGAAACCGGACAGCCGTGACATACCTCCCAAGTAGAGGGTACCGGCTCCAAGATCAGCCTGCTGGCAGCCCCAGGGACGCACCAACATGCGACAGAACCACCATGAGTCGTCACAGTGGAGTCCAAAGCAGAAGTCGGTTGAACAGCCTTCTCAAGGGGGAGTCGGATTCGAACCACAGAACTTCCGGTCAGTAAATTTGCGCTCTAACCACTTGGGCCATCTCGCCCCCACCCGGGTCGAGCATCCTTGACTGGACGCTTCTCGCCCCCTCACGGTGCTTCTAGCACGACCTTGTGGAACACCCTGTGATTGCCCTATAAGTAGAGATGTAATGATTCTCCCTTTGTCTCCATAAAGGGCTGTCTAGAGCTACCATCATCACCAAGGACAGCAACTTAAGTGTTGCCACTGATGCTTCACTGCCGTACAACCATAAGGTTTGTCTAGTTATATATATATATATATATATATATGTAATTGTATTAATAGCCCTAAAGAGAAGAGAAGAGAAAAAGACTGGGTGAGGGAGGGGACCTAGTGCTGGCCTATGTCAAACATACTGAGAAGCCTACACCTCCAACCGCTCAATCAGACAATCTGGAAACTGACAGCACGAACGCCACTGACATCGATTAGCCGCCATTTCTTGCAACGTCTCCAGCCAAGCACAGACGGG
>NW_008751716.1:1398795-1415978 GCF_000715545.1 Opisthorchis viverrini | reverse complement strand
TCCCAGTGGCCGTTTATATCCGACACCGTACCGTCCGGCAGGCATTCGAGGAGCTGGTTCTGATAGTTTCGTTTGACTTCTGGGTCCACTAGCTTCTCAATGACTAAGCTAGATGTGCGCGATTTGCGTACACCTGAAAAGCGCTATGTAAAGCAGCAGCGTACAAGTGCATGGTCGGAGTCCACGCTGGTGTTCCAGAAGGAGCGGCAGGCGGTGATTGACCCTCGCCACCGATAACTGATGGCGATGTGGTCTATTTGGATTCGGCGCTGGTTTGATGGTGGGCACCACGTTGTCAAGCGATTTCCGCTGTTCCGGAAATTCGTACTGCAAACGAACAGCCTGTGATCAGCACATATCTGAAGTAAGCGGTCTCTATTGTTTGTACGTCTAGTGTCCGAACCAAGACGACCACCCAATCCGGCCTCAGCAGCGCGTAGTCTACCTACCTGGGCGCTCATATCACCAGCAACCACAACTATATATGAGCTTTTAGCCTGTTGTAGAAGGGCACCTAGAGCGTCATAGAAACTGTCCTTGGCAGATTCAGAGCTACAGTCAGTTGGGGCGTATGCAGACACAATAAACAGGGTGCGATGAACCTCAATTTCTCTAGATTCTCCCACAGATGTTGCCAAACGAACCGTAGAGAGGCGACTGTCAACGGGTATCCAATCAAGCAGAGACGCTCCCGCTTTTTCGCTCAATACAATACCCACCCCAGCATATCCAGCTGCAGCGGCCTCTGCATCACCAGAGGTGCGCAACCGGAACCTGGAAGAGAGCGAGGGGGCAGTCAGTTAGATCACAGTACTTGCGTCCTGCGTCCCTGTTTCTGACAGACAACATACATCAATACAGAGGGAATCCAGCGTACGCATAAGAGCCACCTGTTGATCTGCTTGTTTCAATGTGCGAACATTGAAGGTGACTAAATAGACAGCCTTTCGGGGTTTGAAAACAGACTTCGAAGTGTTTAGGGTTGTAACTGAACTCGGACGTGCAGAAGCTGCAACTGAGTGTGATGCAGGGCGAGCAACACGGTCAGCCCTGAAGCTGGGACCTGTGGAGAAAGTATTCGAATTCGGGTGAGGGAGGGTGAAAGAAGGAAAACGTGAGTGTAAGAAGGGAGGCGTCAGCAGTAGCATGTTTTCGCTTACCCGCCCTGCTGTATGCAGCAAGTAAGGCGACCCGACTGATGTCACATGACGGCCGATGTGGCATGAGAATATTGATAGTTGTGTATGTCATCGTTGTACGAGGGCTGGGATACTGCCAGGGCTCCCACACTTAGATAGAAGGACGATTAGAGTCCTCAACCAAAGCCTTTGGCTCAAAAGCCTAACCACAAGGCAGTGGTGTTCGGCTGGAAATGCAAGTACATAACCATTTTTACGGAACACGTCGCCATACATGTTCCAACCCCCAACCTGGAGGGCCAGGAGACTGTGTTCGCCGGACTTCTACCCATGGACCAACCTGGTATGAGAGACTGAGCATCGTGCGGACACTCCCCAGTATAGCTCAATGGGTCGCCGAGGTACACAAACCGCCACACCACGGTAAGGTTCAGTCTCTTCTCTCTCTTCTCTCACCCAACGGTTGACCGTGACCGCCGGCTCATCATTTAACACAATCGAAATACTTTTACAACCAAAAGAACCCAGTGCTACTCAAAGGGCTCAGCCGCATTAGCGGTGAGAATAGTAATGCTCTATTACCTGAGCCTTCGGGTTAGGCCAACCCCTTGGAGCCGAGCAAGTCAGATTATTGAATCATCGGCTCCGGACAGGGTGTCCGAAAACCCTGCTGTCAGCTGCCTTGTGGATCAGACTTTTGAGTCAGAGGCTACAAGCAGGGCACCCAAACAAAGTCCTATATCCTCCCACTTACTTGTGGGTCAGACTTTCGAGTCAAAGGCTCAAAGTTGGGTACCTCAACCAAAACCCCATCCTCGACCTGGGCAACTGGGAAGCATCACTTGCCCGCACAGTTGTGTGTTAACCGATGTCCCTCCCCAATCCCTTCCCACCAAACAAACAAGCATTGCTGGGTCATTTGACCGTCAGTTATCTGACCGAAGGGTCTCATTCTCCCCTATTAACAATAAACAAAATGACACCCTTCTAAATCCACGAGGTCCTTTTCATATAGTTTTTGAACGTCCCTACTCTTTATAAAGTTAGCAAACAGGCAATGCTCGCTAAAACCTTGCACTCCTTCAAAACTGATGTATGCTGCGTCTCCGAAACACGCATAGAAGACCCAAGCGTGGTTATGCATCTTAGAACGACAAGGACGAACTCAGGTCTTTCAGGTCCGAAACACGATAGAAGACCCAAGCGTGGTTATGCATCTTAGAACGACAAGGACGAACTCAGGTCTTTCAGGTTTCGCCCTCCGTGTGGCCGGTACTTCAGAAGCGATGACTCGTGGAACATATGGTGGGGGAGTTGCGTTCAACCCCAGAACTGCTGGATTGGATTTCAATGAACAGCCAACTTGTGCCGACCGGCCATCCGGTTCAATAGAGCTCAAAACCGCTCAGCATAAAAAGTGGTCTCCATTCAATTCAGTTTATCGGCTATAAACCGCGTGCCATATGCACATTGGTTCCAGCTGCTACAGTTTCGGTCAACAGGGAACGGGAAATTGGAACATACAACCAAGCTTTGCAGGCGAAGGCACGTTCAGTTTGTTCAGAAATTTGCTAGGTACGCAGTGAAGGTGATAGCTTTGATGCACGAGCTCTACTGACTGCGCGATAAGGCCATTTCCGCCAATATCATTAACTACTGGTGGCCTGAGTCCCGGGATCCCCATCAAAAGAAGCGGCAGTTGCCTACCCGACTAAGTTTACTGGTTAGTGTAAACTTAGTCGGGAAAGGGGGCGCGATGACTCAAGTGGTTAGAGCGCGAATTTACTGACTGGAAGGTCTGTGATTCGAAACCGACCTCTGCCTCTCGACTTCTCCTGTCTAGGCTTGGGCAACCTGACATTATCCCAGCCTTCGTATTCCCTTTAGGTGGCATGGCAGCTAGGCACCGAAAGGATGTTACAGCTGAATGATTATCTTTATTGTCCTACTGGTTAGTGTTTCGATACTTAGTTGCCAGGCCATACACTGTCCACCTCTTGGCTGCTTACACTTAGCATAGGATTGGGTGAAAAGAGCTCTGTGAGGCAGACGGTCTTCTGGCATGCGGAGTACATGTCCTAACCAGTGCAACCTATGAAGCGCGAGTAATAATAATGATAATAGTAACAATAATCTCATCTCCAGCCAGTGCATCGGAACTTATACAGCTGTCCAGGTAAACAGATTTATCTACCGAGTCAATTGGCTCGCCTGCAAGCATGAGGTGTAGGTTTGATCCCACCCAATCTTGTGGCAGCACTTTACACTTTTCAAGTGTGAAGCGCACGACAAACCGTGCGACAGACTTATTTAGATCATTTAAAATTGTTTGTATTTAGAAAGGGCCTGAACCAAGAAGAGTAATATCGTCTGCATACTCAATGTCCGTGAGGGAACGTCCCGGGAGTATTTCGACTCCCAAGGTTTCAGAGGCAGACATATAAATTTCAAGCAGCATATCAGTAAGAAAGTTGAAGGGGAAAGGGGAAAGAGAACAGTCTTGTCTTACACCAATGGACGTGGTGAACTCAGGCGAGAGTTTCCTGTATACTCGTAGGCGCCCACAGGAAAGAAAGAAAGCGTTCAGCTGTAGCACCCTTCCGGTGCCTAGCTGCCATGCCACCCGAAGGGAGCACGAGGGCTGGGATACTGCCAGGTTGCCCAAGCCTAGACAGGGGAAGTCGAGTGGCGGCGCCCACAGGAGTTCGCATACAGAGCTCCCATAAGGGAGAGAAATTTAGAAGAGACACCTTTGATCGCCAGACACTGCCAAAATTGCCGACGATCGATAGAATCAAAAGCAGCTTTCAAATCCAGAAGAATGACCAACGTGAGACATCGAAAGGAGTAGCGCTGTTCAAGAATTTGTCTCACGGTAAAGACATGGTTGATGCACCCTCGACCATGACGAAGCCCAGCTTGATTCTCATGAATCTGCCCCCCACCAACCTGCGCAAAATAATCCCAGAGAGCACTTTAGATGCGATGGACACCAGGCTGATACGACGATGGTCTTCACATGACGTTCTTACTCCCTTTTTGAGATGACGGTCGAGGAGCTCCATTGGGCTGGTATTCCGTTTTCGTTCCAAAGCTTCTGCAGTATGGTTGTCGGACTGCTCGCCAGGAACTCGCCAACTTCTTTGAATAGCGCGGGGTGTAGACCATCCGGGCCAGGTGCCCCGTCGCGCTTCAGGATTGAAATCCCACGCTGGATTTCGGTCACTGTTGGTGGATTGGTGGTTGGTTGGGCCCGCTTGGTTCTTCAAGCGGTTGTGTTGAAGAAGACCAGGTGAACTGTTCTTGGAAGTGCTCAGCTCACCGCTCAAGACGGCGACTGAGGAAGTGAATTGCCGTTCCCTCCTTTTCACATATTGTCTCACTGACGCCTGCCTTCTTTTGACTCGTTGATCGGATCAGTTGGAACAGGGCGTGGCTTCTGCCTGCTGCAAAAGCCTTCTCCATCTCCCATGCCTTCGAAATCCACCAGCGTTCTCTGTCATTCTTCAACCTCCTGATGTGTTTGAGGGATCACCTCGCGCCTGTTATATACTGACGTAGTGTTTAACTTTTTACTCGCTATTCGTTGAGCTAATTGTGCTTCCTAATGTTTTAGCTGGTGTACTGAAATTGATAGAAGATTAAAGCCAATCATTCGGCAATCCTGGTTCTCTGTTTCTGGCACAATCATTCGAGTGCGCAACAATTTAATCTTCTATCAAAACACAATGGAACGATTGTTTCGCCCAGATCGGTTTGACGCCGATCCCCAATCCTCTTCTGCTTCAGAACAATGGATCCATTGGCACGAAACGTTTACGAACTTCCTCTCATGCATCGAACTCCCAAACGTTGACAAAAGAAAACTTTTGGTAAATTTCCTTTCTCCGTCCGTCTATCAACATGTTTGTGATTGTACTACTTACGAAGACGCCATCCAGACGCTCAAGAAGATGTACATTAAACCCAAAAATGAAGTGTTTTCCCGCCACGTGCTGGCTACTACCAAACAAGAACCGGGCCAATTAGTCGACGCGTTCCTGCAAAAATTACGTTACCTTGCCAAGGACTGCAATTTTCGTGCGGTTTCTGCCGATGAACATCGGGATGAGGCTATTCGAGACGCTTTTATCACAGGCTTGCAGTATAATTTCGTTCGCCAACGACTACTAGAAAAACACACTCTTAAGCTTCAACAAGCTTTTGACGAGGAACGTCTGCTTGAACATGCTCAACAACAGTCACTCTCATTCGACTCGTCTTCTCATGTTCCCTGTGGCGCCGCATCTATCAAAACTGATAAACCTTTTACTCCTGTTCGTGATGCACTTATCTCTCAGACGGACTCTAATGACACGATTGCAAGCACATCCTTATCTTGCTTCTTCTGTGGCAACGGTAAGCACATTCGTTCAAAATGCCCGGCTCGTGAGTCTTTCTGTCATTCTTGCGGCAAGAAAGGTCATTTCCAAAAAGTTTGTCGATCCAAACTGGGTTCAAGCCGTATCACATCGACGGTGAACCCTGGTGTCTCATCCATTTTCAACATCTCTTCATCCATGGGACTTTCCAAATCAATCGTTGATGTTATAGTGAATAATATCCCACTTCACGCACTTATCGATACTGGTAGTTGCGAAAGTTATATTTCTTCTGACATCGCACTAAAGCATGGTTGGACAATAACATCCTCTAAGAGCGCTATCTCGATGGCTTCAACGAACTTATCGTGTGTTACTAGCGGTCATCTTTATGCTACCGTTCTGTACAAAAGCACACTATACGAAAGTGTCAAACTCTCGCTCTTATCCAATTTGTGTTCAGACGTCATCCTTGGCTTGGATTTCCTCAGTCAACACCAAAGTGTCATCATACCATTCACGGGTAAGCGGCCCCCATTCGCCATATGCACATTGAAAGCAGCGAGAGTTAACGCCCCCTCTTTGTTTGATAATCTCGCCCCTGGATGTACTCCAATTGCCACTAAATCTCGTCGTTTCTCTCGCACGGATACGGTATTTATCGAGACGGAGGTTCGGAAGTTACTAGCTGACAAAATTATTGAGCCGTCTAACTCTCATTGGCGCGCTCAGGTTCTCGTTACTACAAATGACAGGCATAAGAAGCGCATGGTCATCGATTACAGTCAAACCATAAATCGCTTCACTTACCTTGATGCGTATCCTCTGCCGAAGGTGGACGAACTTGTAGAGAAGGTTTCCCATTACACGGTGTTTAGCACACTAGACCTTCAAAGTGCGTACCACCAGATCCCCATTCTCGACAAAGACAAGCCATATACTGCATTCGAGGCATGTGGTAAACTCTTTCAATTTCGCCGCATTCCGTTCGGAGTTACTAATGGTGTGGCCTGCTTTCAACGCACCATAGACAACATCACACGCGAGGAAGGTCTGCTCGATACATTCGCATATGTTGACAATGTTACCGTGTGTGGTCGCGATGCCCAGGAACATGATCGAAATTTGAAGAAATTCTTAGAGGCCTCAAAACGTCACGGTATTACATTTAACCAGAAAAAGAGCATCATCGCTACTGCGAAAGTACTATTACTGGGATACGAAATATCTCATGGTATGATAAAACCGGATCCTGAACGTTTTCGAGCCCTACGGGAGTTGCCTCATCCATGTGACATCCGTTCACAACGAAGATTGGTCGGAATGCTGGCATACTACGCACACTTGATCCCATGTTTCTCAGATAAGATTCATCAAATTGTCCGCAATCAGATCTTACCGATTCCAGATAGCGTACAAGCGGCACTGAATAATCTCAAACACGATTTGGAAAAGGCCGCCGTTTTCACCATAGACTACACGCGTCCACTCGTTGTGGAAACTGACGCTTCCGACATAGCCATTGCGGCCACTCTCAGTCAAGACGGGCGCCCGGTAGCTTTCTTTCCACGCACTGTCACACAGTGAACGTCATCATTCAGCAATCGAGAAAGAAGCGTACGCGATTGTTGAGGCACTGAGGAAATGGAGACACTACCCGATTGGCAATCGCTTCACACTTGTCACGGACCAACGATCAGTCGCCTTTATGTACGACAAACAACACAAAGGCAAAGTAAAAAACGACAAAATCCAGAGATGGAGACTTGAACTGTCTTGTTTTCATCACGATGTCCAGTACCGTCCAGGTAATCAGAACAAAGCCGCTGACGCACTATCGCGGACTGATCACGTATCTGCGATGTCACACGTGGATCACAAACACCTTCACAACACATTATGCCACCCCGGTATCACGCTGTTAGGCGGAATTCCACACAAACAGCTTTACCACTCGCAGTTAAGCGCTGCTACGGCCGAGAAGCGAATCCGTAGATTGGCCAATATTTACGGGCCATTTGTCGGCCCAAAATCAACTCGAGCTCTGATTGGCCGAAAGCCTGTATCCAACATACAATCATGACCCAGTGTTCGACTAATGCTGATTATCAATGGCGCAGCCAGATGGAGTCTGAAATTCCATAATGCTGTCGCGGAACACATATTTTATATGACGTGGCGTACAGGTGCTCTTGAACTGGTTTTCCGCGTTAATATACGATTCCTGACGGGAACGCTAGCTTGGTGGGTTGAGAACGAGAACTAAGCTTAGGGGAATACCAACATTACAAAAGTTCCATCCATAGTGTGGAGCTTTCGGTAAGCGACGTCCCCACCGCTGACTCAGTCACCGCAGTGACGAATGTGCAAGTCGGACCCTCCTCTCATTTTTTCAAAATCAGGTCTGAGATCAGGTATCCGAGGCGCCACTCAAAGTCATAAGATCCGTTCGTGGTGCACCGCGGCCAACCTAATCTAAACATTTGATAGGAAACTGTCTTTGTTGGCGACAGGCTCGTCCTGGAAACAACAGCTCACCCGTCATATCAACCGATGACAGTTGAACCTGTGTATCCGCGCAGACCTCGATCGAGACCCTCACTTATGTTTCCCGGCTCGTTGGGCACGCTCAACGAGGGTTACGTCCTCCTTGTGTCCTGAGCAGACAACTTGGTTGGCATATAAACGAGCGGTCTGATGATGGAAGTCAATGAAAGTAATGCGGGAGAAGTTGCGCCGAATCATCCGTAGAACGGCGAGTATCTTTTAGGCAGATCTCCCATGTTGCATTGGGAGGTGAGCCAGATACCCTATTCTTTTTTGGCATCTATCTTCACGATGCCTTCTGACCCATTCTCAACACTCACGACAAAAGCGTTCGCTGAATCTCCTCGGATTGATATACTGACGCTCATTTCGTCAATCAGAACGCACCGGTCCAACGGCCACTGCTTCGCAACGTATACCTCCATTCGGAGGCACTAGTATTATAGCTCCAAGATTGCCAGTCGTCCGCTAAAAGCGGGTATGAACTTGAACGAATAGTTCGGTTCTGTAAGGTCGTTCATCCATATCACAAACAGAAGTGGTCCGGAGACGAAGCCTTGGGAAACCCAATGGAGGCCACCGCCGTAGAAGGGTAGGTCGAGCCTATTTTCGCTCGGAATGTTGTGTGTGGAATCTTCCCTTGAATCCGATAATACTGGATATTGTGGAGCAGCGGGACGCGTGAGACTCGACAGAATGTTTTCAAGATGTATAAAACGTGACATCCGGCGTGAATTCCTTATCATTGCTTTAGTTAAGCTATCCATAAATACGAGCACGATCGTCACGCTAAAACGGATTCGGACAGGTTGGTTCTGGAGATATCAGGTTGTTGATAGTGAGGTACTCCAGGATGGCCCGCTTCAGAATGCGTTTCATCACCTTGGACGGCGCGCTGGTTGGGCCAATAGGCCTGTGGCCGCCGGGCGATGGTCACTCACTAGTTTCGTAGACTGGTATGACAATCGCATCCTTCCAAGCAAGCCTCCATCGAGCGGCTTAAGCAACACCAGGTAAAAATGATTTACCACTGTAAGCGATGATTCTTTTACGACCTTTAGATAGACCTTGTCGGGCCCCAATGCGCAGAGTGGGTTTTCCTTGTGCGAGAGTTGACGAACGTCCTCCACCGTGAAAACAACGTTGGTAAGAGGCCATTAGTTGGCATGCCTTGACGAGATTAGATGTGGCGAGGATGTTGGGGCTTAATATACCCCTGCCTAGTGTTTTCTGTATACCTCAGACTCCACTACGTGGACCCCAGTACCAAGAGCACTGAGACGTCGTATTGCATGAATTTATACTACGGAGCGGTCTGGCAGCAGAGCTGTATTGTCCTCTGCGATAGGAGAGTGAAAGCAGTAAGGAACCGAAATAATTATATAATAATAGTAATAAACACAGTAATAAGGTCGAAATGGTTTTGGAACCAAGGAGTCCAGTACTGTTCAAAAGCTACTTGCGGTACAAAGCCGCATTCGGAGTGACAGTGATGACTCACATGTGTGCCAGCGGACCAGACCGTCCACCAGAAGCCAAGTCACGATCATCGTCCTCACTATGTTTGCCGGCTATGAGAACCGCGTAATTACCAGGCCGTCGTTTTAGCTACCACGGTTTCGACTAAGGACGCAGTAGGTAGCTGCGCACTGGAGGCGGGAGCTGATATAACTGATGCTAAATACAGCGTTGCGGATAAATTTTTCACTTGTGAAACCAAAAGGAGACTTACGCGATGAGCTTCTCTTTTCTCAAACATTTTTGTAGCATTACCCAAGCAATCTTTCAGCTGTAACACATCTTTCTTCACTATCTGCGACATCATCCGAAGGCAGCATGAGGTGTGAGAAACTGTCGGGTTGCCGAAGACTAGACAGGAAATGTCAAGTTGTGGTAATCGCTTTCAAACCAGCTTTGGCTGGTTGATTTACGCTTTGTCCACTGAACCGTCTCAGGCTCTTCGCTTAACACTGGACGTTTTCAGAGTATTTTGACCGTACTTGGTAAATACGCGGCGGTAACGGTCAACTGCTGTGCGATCAGAGTACCCGGCTGGTGGGTTCCCCGTTTCTCACCCATCCTTCTTCGGGTGGACGCAGCATGATTGCTTGTATAAGTATGAAGATGTGGGCGCGCCTTTGGAAACTTCCTACTGTCTTCACAACCCCCTGACACAGGTTCACACGACTTTGGCTCCGAAAAGTATCTTTCAAGAAAAATTAAAACCATCACTAGGCGATTGAGCTTTTTGAATCAAAAATGGGTGAACGGTCCAATAACGAAACGCCACATAATTGTACTTCCTTGTGGGTCAAATTTTGAATCAAACGCTCAAGGGATCTACATCAGCTCAACACGTTCTCGCAGTCTGATCAGCTGGAAATAATCATTTCATCCTCAAGATCTTCGGCTGCAAAACCTCATCTGCATTCCTCATCACCCACCGAATTATGTGCTGGGACCATTTGTATTTCAGAAAGTAAACCATAATAATTCTGTGGATTCTCCCCGCGAAGCAACACTGAACAAAAGTTATCCTCCTTTGTGTTCTGACCACTCGTGAGTAGCGCGACTTCCGCCCGTATATCATAACACCGTTTTGATTTCTTGCTGCTCATTTTCTCTGTTTCTGTCCCATTCTCCAGCAGCTGATGCACATACTTTTATCTGTCCTGAGCTGTTTGTAAGTCCGACTCAGGTTCACCTATTTTCGAGCAACCCTTTCGAGAGAAAAACTGGCCAACTGGGCCAACGAAGTCATAGCTCATCGGATAGCGGTTGAGCGTTTTGCTCACTATGTCAGCTCGACACCAAGAAGGTCCACATAGTGTTTGGTGAGATTTCTTTTAAGCGGACCTGACCACGCAATCTGATTCATTACGTGAAAGGTACTGCAGCTTCTCGCCGTCAAACAAAGAGAGCCGCATACATCTCGGATCTACTGATCGTTTCCTGCGCCTTTATCCGTTTATACAGCCAACCGACACTGACACTACCCATATTTGTACGTTCGTACATCGTTTGATGGTTACTTGGTGTTGTTTTCAGAAGCCCCTGCTGCCTCACTGACCATCTTCTTTCCCCGCTGATCGGGCTGTTATTGAGTGTATATTTGCTCAGTTTACAATGCTCGCTAACCCCGTTTTTCTATAGAAACAGTTCCTGTCATTTCTCAATACATCATTGGTACCCTCGTCCTTCCGTTCCTAGTGTCTACTGGAGATCCTAGCTGCCCAGATCTTAGGAATTCAGCCAATAATATCCAGAAACTCCATTGCAAGCTCAACAAACATTCTGGACGACGTTTCTACCAAATATGGCGAAAATTGCGGTAAATTTCCCGACCTTTCTCTGCTAGATTATTACCCGCGATGCCCGAATGAGAGCCTTCCATCGATCCGGAGGAAAGGACTGCGTGTTTGGAAATGGAGACGGCCAAAGTTCATCGGGACACCGATAATCTTCTGGGTTTTACTACTGCTACGGACAGGAGACTTTGAGACCCCAGTAGACCGACCTCTTTTCCAGTGGGTCCAGAAGAAGCCACTACCCCCGAATATCCGGCGATGCCTTCAAACAACCAAAGGTGAGGTCTGTATCACATTACCAGTTTCCGGAGGCACTTAATCTCTGCAAGGGCATGGACTCTTCGAATGCACCCTTCAACCCTTCAGATCGTTGGGAGTTTTAAAGGGACTTCACCAGCCGGGTTGCTCACTATGTTGAAGAATCCACGAATCGTCTGGCCCTCATGATCGACGCGTGCGTAAGCGAAGCATGGTGCTTTGTTTTGACTATATTTAACTAAACTCAGCTAAACTGAAGCCTAAGATCCGCGCTGTTATGAACCATTCTACATCCCCTGAACACGCACAGCGCACACATATCAAATAGTGGGTTTGAAGATGGGCTACAAATGAAATACTTGATAAGCCCTACAGCCCAATCATTCACAAATACATAACACTGGTACATCTCTACTTGACAGAGGGGTTCACACCAATTCTTCGTCCCCGTTTAGCCACAGTACACGGGCTCTGAACATTATTTTTATTATCTCCATTCTACTCCCATTGCCCAAAAGGTATTTGATGTTTGATGTGCTTCGCGAATCGCCTCTTCCGGTGGTTGTTTGCTTGTTCGAAATGACTGAGCTGTTGCACTGGCCCGGCTTTCTCCACGACCGGAAAAATATCTGGCAGCTGGAGTTATTTATTCATGCACAAACCGCAATTATGACTGCTTCGATGGTTTTCCACCTTGCAGATCTGGTAGCATCCACGAGAGATGAAAACCTCCTGTGGTGGACGGGTACGCCCTGCAGGGAGGGCCGCCGTGTTACTTTGCACCATGGTGCGTTCGTACGCTCGCCACCCTTCCAGTAGCACGGGTGTATCTCCCGTCTCCTGTGGTTCTTGAGCCTGGCCTTTGATTCAGGAAAACCAAAAAGAGCACCACTGCTGTTTGCCTGCAGCTGGATTGGCCCTCTACCGGTTGTCACTTGTCCCACAACACCAAGAAATACAAACGAACGACAGCTGTCGTTCCGTTTGTTGTAAAAAAAAATTAAAAAATTAAAAGAACATTTATGCATGGGGTAGTCTGAGAGTAAAGTGTGAGGCTCACGGCTAACGTCGACGTGCA
The DNA here is from genome assembly GCF_000715545.1 of Opisthorchis viverrini. Taxonomy (NCBI): domain Eukaryota; kingdom Metazoa; phylum Platyhelminthes; class Trematoda; order Opisthorchiida; family Opisthorchiidae; genus Opisthorchis; species Opisthorchis viverrini. The sequence continues at coordinate 1,403,287 of NW_008751716.1, read as the reverse complement.
AGATTTTGCCACTTTCGTCTTAGTGGGGACACATCACCTTTAGTCCAGTTCATCATCCAGACAGCACACACGTTCTCTCTTGTCACCTAGAGTGATCATATGCACAAAATGCTGATAACTTATCATATCCTCATTACAAACAGTCACAGCTAGCATTTAATGGCTGCTTTTTGCCATGCAGCATTGACTCGGTGACTGGTGATCCTTAATCATACTTTCCTGTTAGGTTGACGCAGCAGACCTCAGTTAAGATACGATTATTATTGATTATCTAAGAAGCTGTTGTTTTTTACTTGTCTACTGTCACTGTTCACATTAACCCTTCTTTCTGTCGTGATGCTTTGGTTAGCCGAAAACTACCGCCCATTCTGAACTAGTCCAACCGCTAGCCTCCCTGCTAGTTACCTCGACGACAAAGTTTTCACCCCCCTAAAACTAGGCACCCACTCAGGCCCAGCTAGTACTTGGCTTCTAGATCAGCAAACGTATTCACCTTTTGGGTGTTCATTCAGATTGCTGCCATCCCCTTTCAGATTTTTTTCTTTTGGCGCCGTTGTATCTTAGGCCTCCTTAAACCCGCCAAGCGCTACTGCTTTCACTCTATTTCCTTCTCGTCGCTTCCCATCCCAAGCTTCAAACCTCGACTGCAGTTGCCCAAACACCCCTTAGAACTGCTATTCATTCAAACTGGAAGGTATCCGCCTACACTCACACGGTCCTCCAACGAAAGGGCAATTATCCGTGAGCCTACATCTGCATGACTCTCTGTGTCAATCTCCGTCGCACCCAGAACCAGCTGCCACGGAACTGCGTATCCCTTATCCGATCGTGGCACCCTTGTCGACCGTTACGGGGCTGCCCATGAACCAAAGCATGTCAGTGCGATGATGGCATGGTGCTGTCATATCCGGCGAAATGGCACTCCTGAAACTATTTTCTCCAGAATCTAGACCGCATCCCCTCGCACACTCAAGCTTGTAGTCACAACTAAGGGCACATTTTTCACCCGGCCCCGCCTCTGGGGTGAGCTCTTCCGTACCCGATGAATTTTCTTTCAGGTATGGTTAGCCTGGTTTTTCTGCTGCAGTTTCGGCTTGCCTTCTCCACAAGTTCAAATTCGTATACGGTGTTCGTGTCGCCCTGTGTACTAACAACGTACCCCCATCCAACCTATCCCCAGCACCTGACTTCCCTACAACAGTACAACCAGTGTGTCTGCTTACTTTCAGATTAAACCATATTTTGGAGACAAAACTCGCCATGTGCTTCCGATCTCAATTATCCCATCTCCATCTCCGCTTTTGCTCGCCGTGACTCTGGCCATTTACCTAACCGCCCAAGGTCACTCATGGCTCTCAATGGTTTTCAGCTTTAGTTCATGCCAGCTGGCTGTCTTTGAACTGGACGGACCTCATGCCCATTGTTCCCAGCAAGTTATGAAATAACCTATTATTATTATATCATCGGGTATTCCCCAATGTTTGTGACCACGTCCTCTTTTTGTGCAATCCGCACCCCCACAAATCCCTCAGTCATGCTCCATTCTGACTGTGAAACTATGATCATGCCAGACGGCATGCCACCCACATGTTGGGAATAAACATTATCATTATTAATAAGCAACGATCACTACACGACACTGGAGCTGGAACACGGTTATCCAAAATTTGGGAAGACCCTAGATGGCAGATTTAACAACTCTTTGGCAATACGCTGCGTCTATCATCACCGGGCCACCATTTAAGATGAGTGGTGCCAGCTCCTCGACGAAGCTAGCTGACACAATGAAGGCCCTTTGGTTGTTAATTTTACAGTTATTTATTTTAGCTGAATCCCAGAACGACCATAGGTACTGTTCGTAATCATCTCCCAACCGCCGTCCAGTTGCGGTGGTTTGGCCGAGCCCCGGAAATCCTCAGGAAGAACCTGATCTAACAGATCATATCGAAGACCGAGCACAGTCGTTAACGGTTAGAGGATTCTAATTGTTGAGTACGTCCACACCAAGCACCAGTAGAGCAGAACACTCCCGGAACTGCGCAACAACACCATCGCCAAAATTTTCCCACGCCCTTGACGACTTCCGTGGATATTAAACCTATCAGCTAAGACCATAGTGCGACAACGTCCTGCCCGTGCTTACACTGTGGCAAAAGGCACTACCTCGATCAGTCCACCTGGACGCCGATTCGCGAGTAGCCTTCTTCAGCTCAACTGTACCTTACAGACTTTGCCTCAAGCCAAGAAATAACACGAAGCAGTTCCGATCGAGGCGATGTTGTGGACCTAATGGCTGCGAAGTTCCACATCATCCAAAGCTCCGTCCACCCATTCGACCTTCAGTTAAGTCAGCGAAGCCAAAATGCCAAGAACAATTTTGTTTGGACCTTGCCATCAACTGCTCTACCAGATCGCGCAGCCAGACAACCGTGGTGCTTGGAGCACTGCCTGTGACTTTTCGTGGCCTCCATGAAGTTTGCAGAGCCAACGCCCATCTTTACAGTGATTCAGACTGAAGAAGCATGTTATTTAATCATCGGGTTATCGGGATTGCTACAAACCTAAGCGTCACTTCTCTCAACGGTCAGAATGAGGCATCGACTACTCGGAACACTTTGGATATAGATACACCACCAATGACCGAGGCTCCACAATCTTGCCAAAATCCGTCGACCACTCAAGCCTTGCCAACGAGAAAGCAGTGATCTAAGTGGGACCACTTAAAAGGAATCCCGCTCAAAACCGCCTGAAGCTAACTAGTGTTACTCTTGATCGGGATAGTAGAGCCGACGTTACGTCAGATGTTGGAAAGTCGAACGAGCAGGCCACATGAGCCGTACGCAAACCGGACGACACTCGGATGGGTCACTTTTGGGCCGGCAAGTGACAAACAGCAAGCTGGCTCGGATCAACCAACTCAGCCATGTGGAAGGCGGTCTGAATTAAAAGTTAGAGGCCATGTTCAACACAGAATTCAGAGACCCACCATCATTAAGCGCTCCGCGTCGAAGGCTGACGAAAAAACATTATATGTTATGGAGTCCCCGCTGAGAATGACTGATAAAATTGCTCTGCCCTGAAAAACGGGTTGTTCGAGCTTACCATCAAACCATCTCGTTGCTCATCAAATACTCCACCCGCTTAGTAAAAGACTTATCAAGACAGACACCTCTATGATTCTTATGTGACGGACATAAACGAATATCTGGTCGAAGGATATGGCTAACCAGCCAATCACCACCCCGAAACCGAACACAGTGAATGAGTTTGGCACTTGATACACCATCCGGTGGTTCACCCTCACAAGCCGAATAAGGTAAGCGTTATCTCCGACTATGCATGACATATCCAAGGGAACTCTGTGAACTCGCATCTGCATACTGGTTGAGACATCGCAAACAGTCTTGTTGGAGTTTTTCCTCGTTTCTGGCAATACAGGTATGTGGTTACGACAGATATGCAGTCAATGCCTCATCAATTGAAGTTACCCTAATCCGGCAGAGACATGCTGCGTTCCCCACGGTTGGGGTGCGTTTACCTCGGGCAAGACCTAAAGACCTATCCTCTGGCGCGACTTCGTCTACTTCCCGCCCCACTTTCCCACTGGAGCACGACATTAGGAGCCGCGCTACTATGTCGAACCACGTTGGGCCATTAGTGGTGGGACGGGGGTTTTATGTAGACGATTTACTATCGCGACTACTTAGGTCACAAAAGATAATGGTGATCCTAGTGGGTGATACAAATGCCCAGTTTGGACGACTAAGTGGGGAAAAGCAGTTTTGCAGTAGATTCAGATTTGATGCTCAGCGCACAGACGACTGGAAGCGACTACTCCAGTTAGGTGTTGACCGTCGACTGTTCCTGGCCAAAGCTAGATTCCAAGACGAATTCTCCCAACCACTTACTTGGAGACCACCAAACGCAAAACACTCATGGAATCAGCTAGAATATGTGGCTATCAGTTGCCGATTGTCGTTCCCTCTCGGGTACGCAACCAGATGATGATCACCTCACCGAGCAGATCTGGCCATCACTTTGATTTCTATCAGCAGTACACGTGTCCACAAGTTGGGAATAAACATTATTATTAAAGTCAATTTATTAACTTAGACAGCATGCAGCTGCTTGAGTATCCAGCGTGTGAGTGACGATGACTGCTTGGAAGTTGAATGAAGGCGAGTGAATCCAGCTATGCTCTGGAACTGTCTGTATAAACCATCCTATAGCGGATATAATCACGAGTACGAGATTTTATTCCTGCCGGAGAGGCCATACTAGCAACTATCGGCTATGATGGCACACACAGATCCGTCACACACAGGGTAGCCAGGAGCTTGATGAATGACAAGTCCCAGCAGACAGAATAGGCCTTCGCTAAAGACAAAGGCAGGGCCTGTCTCAGGCAATTCGCTCCATCAATCGCCATCTTGAGCGGCGGGCTGAACACTTCAAAGAACATTCAAGCTGGCCCCCCAACACAACGAACGAC
>NW_008751716.1:1357369-1398562 GCF_000715545.1 Opisthorchis viverrini | reverse complement strand
TATATTAGTATTCTGTGATATATAATATAATATAATATTTTATTTATATCATACTATGAATATTCACTGTATCTTACCATCTTGCGTTGCGCAATTTACACCATTTTATTTTAACTTCACTTACTGATCTAATAATGTTTTCTATATAATTTATCTGAACTGACCGAAATTGGTTGCATATCTAGGAATTCGCACTAGGGTTTTATTACGTCCACCAAATCTGGCCCCATACCGGTTAAGCCCTTTTCTGTTTTCGTGTTCCTATATCTATGACTGTTAGTTTATAAGTTATGTGCCGAAAAAAGAACGATGAAGACGGTGCTTTCGGTTTTATCGGAAGCGGAGACTATGAAATCTGAGTCGAAATTTTGCCCACCTGAGAAGTCAATCCAAGCCGAAAATCAGAGAATCACTGCGCATATATTTCATCCTCACCGGGAATCATCAACGGTGCGAATCTAGAGAGATTCGAATGGGCGGTGTTCCAGCCAGTGGGGTGCAGAAAGCAGTTGGTTTAATTCGCACTTATGCAAGAATGATGACCTCGTAGATTGAAGAATAATTTGTCGTGTAACATATTGTATTTCTCAGGTGCTTCGAACTTGCTGATAATGTGAGGAGAATAAGGAAATTTCAATGTAGATTCTGGATTGTAAATGAAGCGAACCCATACTGAAAATCCGGAAGGCATTATTCAACTGTTTCATCCTCATTAGTAACCATCAACAGTGCGCTTCACATCAGGGAACCTGAAGCCCGCAATATCCAGGTAAATAGCTGGAATCTCGACCTTTCGGTCACAAGGGGCTGTTCTGCAGTGTGATGGATGTGCATGTGGACGGGATACTGCCCAACGCATCGTTCAATCCTGGATCTACAGCACGTGATCAAATGACAGCTGGTGCCCTGTTTGGAGATCGCTCAACTGGAAGGCTCACAGGTTGATGAAAATCTTTCTTTTCTTTTCCAATCTACTTGTAATTAATTAGTAGCACGAGGAGAGCATAAAAATTCAGTAGGGTCTGGCGTTGAAAGTAGTCTGCCTTGGCGGATTTTGACCGCTCAGTTAAGTGGTTTGCTGAACATGGGATTGAACTGTGGTTGAGAGAGTGTTGATCACATTTTAAAAGGAGTTGGTAGGGTGAAGAACCAATGCCTTCCGATACAGCGTTTTCGAACGCGTACAAGTTCGCGTTCCCATCACTCTTTTTTGAACAGTCCTCCCCTCATGACGTAAGTACTCTGATGAGTCCGCACCGAAACGGACGTGCACTGGGTTGGACTTCCACTCCTAATAGAGATCGTTAGCTGTGCACACCACTGGCCTTGCCAGAGTTTGAACTCCTCATACCTGGCATGCAAGGTGAGCGCGAGCCACACTGGATGCACCAGAGTTTTCATCTCTGAACCGGTGATTTGGTTCACGCCTGAGCGGTGTGATAACTTCGCTCAGTGCCTCATTCAACGACCCAGTAACTATCCTGTTTGTGTCGAATGACCGACCTGCCTGTCAGGAATTCCCATTCATTCAGTCAGAAACACGAACGTCTGAAACCTGTTGGATAGCTTTTAATTAGGTGGTTGTGGGACTCGTTGAATTCGTGTTCAGTTAGATCCCGCCGCTCAAATAACCCCGAACATATAATTACTGTCCCACACAGCAAAATATGAATAGAGAGAGAAAGGGACGTAGTGGTTCCCGGAAGTAAAATTTTTGAGGTTTGTTTTTGAACGGAGATGCACTACCTTGTTCCATGCATGTCCATTACTTTATAAGTGTAAAGCATGGAACATACTGCTTAGACTGGGTTATTAGCCAGATCAATGCAGGTCGAATCATGCATCGTTGTTGTTTCTACATACTCAACGGTCTAAATGTTTGGTTGACTGCTTGAAATGAATCAATAACATAAGGTACTATTAAAGTTTTTCTCTAAACGGTAACCAGAAAGTTTACTGCGTCTCTGTTGGTCGTTACTTTTGCTGGAAACTTACTCTCAAGAAGTGCTATAACAGGCAACCACGCACACGAGTGTGATTAACTGAAATCAAACGGATGGTATTGTCGCATGTGATGAAATTCCTTTGTAGCCTGTCACACCTAACTGAGGTGGCCTCATCAGCTGACCGTATAACAGTTAAATATTGGCCTGTCACACATGGTTTTACTCAGCCCACAAGTGAGTCACCTGGGATGCGTCATGCACTACACAGTCGTAGGATCATTCAACCACATTTTATGGTATCATTCTATTGTGACGTCAACAGTGCAACGAAAATTTTTCAATCACTACTGGTGCCGAGTGTATTTCCCTTACAGCACTCTTCTTTGCAGCAAAATTTCCTTACAATGCACTTTTTCAACAATTGTGCTCGTTAGCACTCGACCGATTATGCAGGTCAATGCGTGTTAACCACATGGATAGACAGTAATCATCTGTATGGAAAAATTCCAACCGGAAGTCACAAAAACGTGGGAGTAATCTGCACAAATTGCCAAGCTTTCACATGTTACTGAAATCCATTTCCATAGAAGAGTTATTAAGAGACTTTTGGGATACTTCCTTGAAGAATGGAATAGTCGAGGAGTTGTGTGAAATTAAACGAAATTGATATCACAGTGGAAACTAAGAACAGCTCTAGACGACTTCCAATACAGTCTGAAATGAACAAAATCGGTGCTTTTTAAAGCCACAGTGAGTCTAGTTTGGCCTACTTTGTGTTACGCTGTGACATAGATGGGGACGTTGAACGTTTTTACACGAGTCTTTTTGACGTTATCATGTGTGCATATCCAGTGTTGTTCTTTTGAATATACGGGAAGAGGCGCTACTGCTGAGTAAGTCTAGTGACTTATCGATGAATATATGTTGGAATACAGGGATTTCGTTTTAATCGATTCTTAGCACATTATGACAGGAAGTACTAACGATTCACGGGATTCAAACGCAGGTCATCAGGCATCATTTTTGCAATGTATTATATTTATACTTCCATATAGTTCGCCCTTGTGTAAAAACCATTGTTTTTGAAGCACTGCTAAACAAAAATTTATTGAATGGACACCTGGAAGTATACATTCATTGCTACCCACGTTGAGGTTGAGTAATACCAGGCCAATACGTCTATCTACTGATAATAGAAAACTATTAGAACCCTGCTGAAACTGCATGGCTCATCAGTTGTAGACGGTATTGAATATGGGATCTTAGGCTGCTGCTCGAATCGTGCCTTGGACAATGAGTTCGTTAAATGTAAATGGATAGTTCTGTGTGAAATTTTCATTTTCACTTGCTAGTGGGAGTGAACCTGATTTCTCTCTGGTTTGAACCAGGAGTCTAAAACCCACGAGAACGTACTGACAGAAGGATTGGAGTTGATCGGTGTACTCCTCAACTTGATACTTGGGGAGGGCGTAGTATATAGTGGGGATGAGCATCGTGTCCGATGTTGACGGGAACTCGAGGAATCTTCCTATATGATGAGCTTCAAAAAGGGTGAAACGGGTCGTGGGCTGCCGAAGAGCTTTCAGCAACCTTGTGAATAGTTTGCGATATGAAAATCGCATAATTACTTTGCCTTATAGCACTTTTCTCTACAACGCACGGGCTGCGACAATCTGTATGTCCCGTTTGTCTTCATTTCCAAGTATACGCACACATACAAGATGCTTTTCACGTTATACCAGCGCGTCGCCATAGTTGCGTTTAGATGACATTTACAGACTTTCTTTGAGTCTGGGTCAATACTTACTATTGATTTCACTATCCATTAAATGCATCTCACACTATGTTCGGGTATATAGTAGTACGACTTATAGTCACATGACACAATATTCCACTGATTACCTATCAGTATCACATCAATCTCACATTGACCACAGTCACCACACATCATTTGCCAGATGAAAGAAAGCGCGAATAAAGAATGAAACTATCTTGCCTGAACCTTTTCACTGCGTTCATTCATGAGGATTCCCAAACTGCTTTTTTGGAATAAAAAGTATTTTGCTGGACCACGGAGGCCATCGATAAAAAGCTACCCTCCGTTTACCTGCAAGTTTTACCTAGCCAAGTGGATAATGATCGGTTTTGTTTTCCTTTTTGATTGCTATTTTGTTACATGAATGCCTATGTTTGAATGGCCCACGAATCTGAAGAATGGGTGCTTGACGGAGCCCACAGAATGTTTGGCTCTTTACGTGTCCTTTCATGTACACCTAGCACATTTCGATGGTTAGCAAAGATTTTGTCTATACTTAAGTAGTGTGATGCTGAACATGACTATCACATACGGCCATTATCTAAGTTCCTGGAGAATGCTGAGTTTACATAAGTGCTCAAGGCTTTATTTCTCATTGTAGACGTCTCCACTTTTGAGTGAAATTGGCCCTCGATGTGACATTCTTCCGAAGAAAAGTTACTCGAGGTCACCTCTACTCCAGTCTTCATTTTGTAAAAAATTGCCTTCGGAGAGAGACATCCCGCGGGGAATACATGTAAGTTCATTCCCTCTTGGTGGTCTCTCTTCGAAGGCTTGTTGAATTATGCTTCCAGTCTTACTGATTGATCGCTTAGTTGCTTTACGTTGTGTTTTAGGTTTCCCGTTGCGGTCCAATGCAAATGCCAGCACAAATTCAGCGACTGCATCCAACGGGATTTTCCCTAAAGGACAATTGGTACAGCCAAAAAGTTCAAATTAGGACGTTGTGTGGGCCTAAGTAACTCAAATAGGAATCACAGCACAAACGAAGCAACGGAGAACATGGTCACTTATGTCCTCAAATGAATTCTTTGTGAGTAGTGTACCCAAATTTTGCACGATTGGAGCAGTAAAATGAAAGGCAAAAGAGGTTTGAAGGGGACATTGAGTGAGGTTACGTGTGACAACCTGATATTAATCAGGTTCCCAATAGTCGTATTTCACCTTTTATTACTAGAATGTATAATGGGAATAATCGATATTGTTTTGGGGCTTCTAGTCCCATTTAGCGAAGTGACAAATTGCTGTTTGGTAATGACCTAAACAATGTAAACTATGGGCCGTGATGGAGGTTCACCGGAATGCCACGGATATGCCAATTGTTGATTGTCCAACGCCTTCAATTTAGATGATTCGAAAAAGCTGCGAAAAACTTTTTATCAGTCAATACCAGTGAGAGGGGGAAACCCCTTCAATGCGAAGCTATTTATCAGCAAACACGAACAAAACTGTTACAAGCTATTAGACATGAGAGTAAACATCTAGTCTGCACGGTGACTCTAAAAAGTGATCACTCCCTAGAACCTTCCCAGACTTTTTTTCGAATATTAAACAATCATAAACGAACAATCCAAAACGGTTCCATAATTTCCTTAGTAAGCTTCACTTTCCGTCAGATACGGAGGTGGAGAATGGACACCGGAAAATAGACTACCTGCATGCTTCGTCAGTATTGTAAACCCTTACACAAATTCCCCCTTCAAAGGCCACGTGCATGCCACCGATGTTCCATTTATCTCAGTTAGTTTGACCTCAGCAGCTGGTCTATTCAGCATCTCTTCGGGTGTATCATACCACGTTCATATCTGGGCACGACCACTAACCCACCGCTACGCACCCACCAACCCACTACGCCCCCCCCCAATAACGCACTGATGAGGTCACCTCAATTGGTGATGAAACGTTTGCAATCGAATTGTCCAGTTCAGCGAACAAGCCAAAGAAGAGCACCGCTTACTCTTTTCGACGCTCGATCGTTCTGAATCGTATGGACGTTCCCTCGACGATCAGCAACCACAAGCAGGCCTACTCACGAATTCCGCACTTCCGCGTCGCAAATCTACTCCTTCCAGTATACTGATGATCTTTCCACTTGATCTTGGGGCCAATAGGGAATGGTCGCGAGTACGCTATAACCAGACCGAACGGAAGCACAATTCGCTTGCAGCTCGATATGACTTCCGATATTACGATTATTTCCCGACACACCTGGAGGAAGATTGGATGACCGAAATTTAAGCCGACAATGAACACCACCAGAAATGCATCAGAAGGTAAGGTTTGGTTGCTTGGTGCATTTGATTGTAGGATGGAGATAGCAGGCCACCGTGAACGTGGTGTTGTATATCTTGATGCTTGTGAACTTGATCTCCTGGGTAAAGACTAGATCGATGGTTTGCATCTTTCAGCACTGTCAATCGACAACTTATGGTTGCAAAAACTAGCTCAAATTTTGAGTGTGTCTGGGGCCAGTAACCCACGATTCTATGACTGAAACAGATATATGATGACGCTTTCAGCGATGGTTTTGGATGCTACCCGAAAACGAAAGCGGTGCTTTATCTGCGCCCGGATATCCAGCCAATTTTCAGACCCAATAGGTCATTTGTCCTACGCGGTTTAACCAATCCTCGATACCGAACTCAAATGCCTTGTAGATGCCGGAGTCCTGAAACCCGTGGGTTACTCCCCATTGGATGTGTCAGTCGTGGTTGCCAAAAACCAAAAGGTGCCGTGCATATCTGTACTCTACAGATCTGAATAATAGTGATGATATTTTTGCCAAGATGAACGACGGCAAGTACTTTACAGAGTTGGATCTTTCAGAATGCTAACCGTAAGTTGGAGTCGCAGAGGAATTCAAACATCCTCTGACGATTAATACACACCGTGACCTGTTGCAGTACTCTCGATTGCCATTCGGAGTAAAAGCTTCGCCAGCCATCTTCCAGCAGATTATGAACATGATGCTGTTGCTGGTGTTCCGGTCGGACACCGTTCTTCATCAAATAGATGACTATGGGTTTCGGCTGAAGAAAATAAAAATACGAAATCCTCTTAAGTTCTGTGAAGTATATTGGATTTATTATCGACAAAAATGGCCGCCTACCCGATTTGTTCAATATTGACGCAATTGAAAGAATGCCTCTACCATCGAATGCTGCCAAACTCAAGTCTTTTTAGGGTTGAATAGCTACTACAGCACCTTCCTGCCAATTATGAATCGTTTGCACGAACCCTTTTACCAGGTTTTGATTAAGGGATGTCGGTGGAGTCGATTACGCATATGTCACGTTGCATCCGAAGAAGTGAAGAGGCTCTTGCAATCTAGACTTCTACTCACGCCCCTAATTTTTAAGAATTTTTCAATCACCGACAGGAGAGAAACTAATGTTCCGGTCTGGAAACTTTGAGTTTGTGAAGGACCATCACCCTAGGCACCGAAACTGAACTGTTCGAGTGGTCCACAAAAGAATCGGTGCAGTGATTTCTGGCGTCCTCGTAGGATCATGGATATTGTAACGGTAGTCCTATCTCGAAGAAAACGTCAAGGTCAGTTTTACCTCTTTGTCGAAGTCCCGTCCCAAAGTACTGAAATTCAACCGACCGGGTTATAAAACGTTCTTGGCGGCATTTCTTCGTCAGCGGCGCGACTGCTTGCTACTATTCGAACGAAGAAGAGATTCGCAAAGTGGCGAACACATACGACATCAGTGCGATTTAACACTATCTAGGCTTGGGCAATCAGACTGTTTCTCAGCCCCAGTGCTTACTTCGGGTGGCATGATAGCTATGCGCCAAAAAGCTGCTGGGATTGGGCACAGTTTATTTCCTCTTAAGGTGTTTCCTCAACCCCTTAAAAGGTGATTAGTTAAAAAAAGCCCTTAAGCCAGTGCGCAGCCAGTGAAAGTCACAGGTAAGCGGAATATCACCGGCGTCTTCTGATAAACAGTTCACATCATTTTTTCGTTAGTAAATAAAGGCCAGGCACAATTTAGAAACCATCCAGACTGTTGGCCTTGAAACAAACATCGTGAGTAAAACATTCGTGGGTTTTACTACTGACCTATTGTTAGTGGTTAGTATTTGTAGATTATTTACTGCAAAATAAGGTTTTGTGCATCACCACGACGATGTGGTTGTCTCTTCTTTTGAGTAAATATTGCAACATTTCCAATCACTGTGCCACCGCAAATCAAATCATGAAAACCGCCATAGTACTCTCAGGAGACCAGCGCAACAATTGATCAGGGGGTGGGGGTAGCTGCAAGCAGGCAAATGGTTCATTGATGGGCACCACTTTGGTTGAATGGCTGCTGTAAGTTGTAGACTTCGACGGATTTTTAAGAAATGGGGTTTGATGAGGTACGTAACATTTACTCAGCTCCTGGGAATGGAGGGTGTATTGCATCAGTCTAATTCATCCTTGCCCATCCTATTCAGTTTAAAAGATAATACAGATTAAACGAAGGGATACAAGCGGTCAAACCCACACATATTTTCATAATAGGCTGGCATTTCCAACCCAAAGCTCCTGGAAGGCAAGCATCCTTATCGGAAAGTTTGGCAGCCTCGATTCTTGCATGAAAAGTTGATTAAAACTGAAAAATACGGGAAGAACGTACCATTCTGATAAGCTTACATTTGACCTCAAAACGTCTGAACACCAATCTCAGTTTCAAGCCAAGGAGTGCGTAACGGCATGCATCGTTTGACACAGACCTTCGACCATGACCTTCAAACAATACGATACCACGTCAACTAAAACTCATGGATATATCACTGTTGGAAATATCCCACGCCCAAAATAATGTGATTAAATTTTTTGAGTTCTTGTCTCTTGAACTAATCAGGGAAACGTAGAAAATCTTTGTGTTTGATTGAGTGAAATACGGAGAAGCTAACATCATTAGGTTCGTTACCGAAATTTCTTGAATATGACGCTTAATATTAGTAGGTTCAGTAACTCGATCTTGTTGTGGACACACGGTTTTTGACTTAGCATTCGATTACGTGCGAATTTCTTGCAGTCTTATCAGTCTTTATGGATTTCATTAATCTTTCACAACAAATGTAGTGCTAAGAAAGTCTGGTCCGTTACTATGGGAAACAGTTGTGTGTAACCACAGAGCTATGCCCACATACATTGAGGACCAACACCTGTGTGACGAGGAATATCTCCGGCATTTGTACACAGCCTGCTTTTCAAAAGTGTACTTATTGGCTAATCTGTTTGAAATAGACAAAGAAGTTGACAGCTCAGATAGTGTAGCTGGTGACTGAAGTGTTTGCTGAACCTGGCAATTTTGTTGCTAGCCCAGATGACATCACCAATGCTTAGTTAAGCGGCAGTGCGCATTTGGGTAGCGATGAGTCACTGTGGACGTTATCATGTGCGTTGAGAACCAATATCTATTTGATCGAAACCCAAAAAAAACATAGGACTACCGGAAACCAGTCCTTGTCGCCCGTACGCGTCACTCAGCCCGCCAGGATGGAGTAACTTCGCACATGCCACACAACTATGAATGAGAGTCTGATGCGCTGTATCGGTAGTCCTGATGTGTTTGACTATGGAAAGCTCGGCCTCCTTACAGCCAATACCGTGTGAATTGGAAGTGAATGGATAATCACGCAATCTGTAACTACCGCACGTAGTATGCTTCATGCGTTCGTTCAATCAATCGGTGATCAAAACGACAACCGGAACTCATTTTGAACAACGTATTGACGCTCTGGTTGTAGTCATTACCGTCGTGTTGGCTGTTCAACAGTTCGGACTCAGGCACCACCATCTTATCAACCCCACAACAACACCCGAGTGTACTGGAACCTCAGTTGGGCAAACTTTTGACATTTGGCAAGAGTAGCCACAGTCAAACGAACGCATTTCCAGCGACCCTCGTTTTGGGTTGGATGCCAAAGTTTTAGGCACGTGGCTGGACACATCGTGCAGCTGAATTTTATACTTTCCCTCGTTTTTTGTTACAGGAATCATCATCACTGACACCAACACCAGAGCAGTCTTTAATGCCGCACAACCACGTCAATTTATCTGAATACACTCATAGTGGGAAGCAGAAAAAAGAGGAGTAGGGTCCACAGCTCGTTTACCGCAAACATCTGCTTTGCCTACACCTCCAATACCCATTCAGATAAGGTGATAAGAAACTGACAGTATGATCGCTACTGTCATCGGTTAGCCGCTGTATCGTTCAGTGTATCCGGTCAGACATAGAGAGGGTCAAGTGGACTACATCGTGGAAGGCAGAAAGTACTAAAAGCCCCGGAACATTTCGTGGCATCCTCAATTTCCTTCTATGATGTCGAGTTCTATTCACCTCTGGGTTTCAGGCACTCTGAGTTTGGTACGGAAAACAGCGTTCATCTCGGTCTGCAGTAACTCGACATACGTAGCTTGTAGTGTTGGATGCATTCCTTGAGTGATGTACCGTCTGCTTCACTCTATAGTCAGAGCTAATACAACTCTCGTGATGCATAGAGTGTTACACGACTTTCACCGCCAGTGCTTTAGTCCTCACAGGTATGTTCAAAGACTGTACACCCCACGGCGTGATTTTGCACTTTGTGGGAACAAAGCACGTGTCGAAAGACTGGATAATGCATGCCCTCACTCCTAGCCTGTTAGTATGATCCCTTTCTGCCGACCAACCTGGCATGACAACCTCTATGAGTGTCACGTGTGCGCTCCCAAGTGTAGCTTAATGGGTTAAGGCGGTGCACAAACCGCACAAACCTTCAGTTCTTTCGTGATTAGGTGATGGTTAGGACTGTCGTGAAACTACTGTGAACGAGGATTGTGGAGATGGGAGTGGAATGGGGTGAGCAAGTCTTCCGTGAAAAGCTCGTAGTGGACTGGAACAAGCATTTCCCGGAAAGTGCACACACAAGTACACAGAAAGACAGCAATGAAGTTAGTTTAGTTAGTTAAATTTTTCCTTCCCAGCAAGTGCAGTCACATAAGTCAAAACATACTCGACTGACAGCCGAAGGATATCGACGCATCCAAATTCGCAATCAAGTCATCAAGTGATAGTAGCTTTCTGTTTGGGTAAATCGGGTACTTGAGTCTGCATGAGTTCCGGGCGTTTGATTGACTGCTCACATTAAAGTGATTTGGCCTAGCTTTCGATGTTTCTGAACCACAATATGTATTGATAATGGTGGGTTTTGAATTCGGCGTGGAGGTTGTACTGCGATCTAAGAAGATTTTAACAAATATTATACTATTTTAGTGAAGAACTGCCACAAACAGGCAGCGCGTACTTTCCGTGCACGGTTCCTCGGGCCCACTGCAGTATTTGCTTCATTCGAACATCTGAACTCCATTGCTGTGGTGACCCTTAACTGCGATTTTCAATGTACATATTCAGTTGGATGCTCAGCGTGATCTAGTGAAATCAGCGTATTTGTCAGGATCTCTTGCATACTGCCATGTCACGGCTTCGTATGCACTAGTTGACTTCTCGCGTCACTGTCAAAGTGCAATTGACTGTTGAAACTGACTTGGTTGATGACTTGTCTGTGAAATATTCCGAAATAAACCTCCAGTGCTGAACATTTCCATGTGAATTTTTAGTCAATATGTTTAGCCCAGAGTATCCTGAGTTGGAAATGTCGATTGGGGTGTGATCCAAGAAATGCAACTGCTGATGTGATTACTCACCAGAAGAATAATATGAAAGCGATTTTCTTGCAGTTTCTCTCGGTGCGATTTGACAAGCTGCCGCCAACAGGATCTGAATCGGGCAAGGCAGATGACTTTGCCGAATTTTTTATGGGTGTATTTCCTGTCATATTTGTTATACAAGAATCCCTTTCTGCCTAACGGCCCTTCCTGAAACAAATTTTCAGCCGGCCTCTGTGGCTGTGCACTACTGACAGACTACTCGTTTCTCCAATAAGAGACCACTACCGATTTTTTCGTAGTAGAAAACGAGTACTGTGCTTACCTTGGACCAGTAAGTGTTTTGGACTCAAGGGGGTTTTCCGTGGAACCATCTAATTCGGATACCCAGAGAGTGCCAAGTTTATGTCACCTGATATCTTTTGAGGAAGGCAACTCAGGTTCATCGAGATGAACCAAGTGGTTAGAGCGCGAATTTACTGACCAGAAGGTCCGTGGTTCGGACCCGACCTCTGCCTCTCGACTTCCCCTGTCTGGGCTTGGACAACCTGACAGTATCCCAGCTCTCGTGCTTCCTTCGTGTGGCGTGGTAGCTAGACACCGAAAGGGTGTTACAGCTGAACGATTTCGATTTCGATAGTGACCAAACTCATACATATACCATACATAAGATGGTTCACCGCTGTTCCTAAGTGAATTTTCCCCGTAGAAAAGGTCTGTAATCACCAATGGAGTGTGAAAAACTAAAACCGAATAAACTCACTGTCGTGATTAGTAATCACCCATATATGTGGCAGTTGTTCAATTTTGGTTACAAGGTCATGGTTAGTTCAGAATGAAATTATTTAGATGTCAATTAGCAGTGAGGGATTTGGACAGAGTGACTATTCTAAATGTTGGCTCATACTGACGTGGATACATACAAATGGATTTCTTGGAGCGAAAGGAAGTCACGTTGCATAGTCTTTCGAAGGCAAGTCTACGTGAAGTTGGACACAAACTGGTACTTTTGACAGGGTTGTGGACAGTAATGTGAATTTGTTCTTAAAATCCACCTTTTGTAGGGACAAGTTGTACTTGGGAGTGATTCCACATTCGTTTTCCTTCCTATATTAAGTATCAGTGCTGACTCACAAATAGAAGTTACAGGGATACAAATTACATGCCATGAAATCAATCTTACAACAATCCATCACTCTGTGATTAAAAAGAATCAGTAGGTAATTCTATCACGTGGCTTCGTTGTGGAAAACTGGCTAAAATGACGTTATTTATCTACTGATGCAAAGCGTAGTGTGTCTATACATAACTGTTAGAAGCAGCTACGATAATCACTGTACTGATATGAGCTACACTAGAAAAGTAAACCACTTGTCCTTCTTTTTGCCAAATTGCAGTTTCGAATTCCGCTAACCAAACTGATTACCCGACATATCTCTGTGTAAAGAGTCTCTGGCGAAAGGCCACGAGACGGTGATACAAGTCTCATTCAGCTTTAAAAATGACAGACCAGCAGATGAAGTGGAACCGCAATCTTTGTAACGTACTACTCATAGGGTTGCTGAAAATCTGTCGACAGCCCACAACCGGTTTCGCCCTTTTTGGGGCCCATCAGGTAGGCGCAGTCCCCGGGTTTCTGTCAACCTTATGTTCTACTTGAACTCAAATTGGACTGTTTTCGAGAAATACACTCACTTGGTTTTCACGAGAGACTCAACTAAATCTCTCGTTTGGGACCGTTTGGAACCGTAATCATTCAAAGAGGACTGTGGCAGCACGCGAAAGTTTGATTAGCAGCGAGTGACTGGTTTCTTCCACCAAATGTGCTGTCGCTGATAGTAGCAATTTGTAGAGTCCTTCTAAAGGCTGACAACGTTGCCATCCTTTTACTAACGCAACCGGATTTTCCTTCATGAGTTACTTTGCGATTATTTACAAAGTTATGCCTAAGACATTATTATTTTGTCTAATACATTCACTTCTTTTCATCTCACTTCATAGACAACAACAATATCGCATTGCTCATATTACACTTCTGGAGTGCTGTGGTAACTCGGACCGGTGCACGAGCAAAAACATTCCTACCTAAGAATATCGCCTCAACTGAAACAAACATGTTAGATACAGTCATTGGCACATTAAGTTGGTTTTCACGAGAGACTAACCTGAAAATTGAATAAATCTTGCGCTGATGATCTTCTCAGCCGGGATTCAGATCAGTCTCCCGTGGAAACCAGAAATGGTCTGAAAATAAGTTGCATTTGTCGAAATCAGTCCAACTTGGGTTCATGTATGACATGAGGTTGAAGGAAACTTGGGGAGTGCGCCTACCTGATGAGCCCCAAGAATGGTGAAACCCGTTTCCTTTATGAACTATACTGTGAAACATGAGGTGGCCTCTGTGCAACACATTCAGCTGAGTTTACTGTGAAAGCCAAGTTGATTTGCAAGTGAGTGTATTTGTCGAAATCAGTCCAATATGGGTTCAAGTAGAAGATGAGGTTGACGAGAACGCGGGGAACATGCCTACCTGATGAGCCCCAAGATCGACGAAACCGGCTGTGGGCTGTCCAAGAGTTTTTGGTAATTTTGTGAGTTCTTTCTCTAATGCAGCAGACATACTTTTCTGTGAGAAATGACAGGAAGATCTAACGTTAATTTTCTGTTAAAATCAAACCTATCTAATCGTCCTTGAGTTGGTTTCACATCGAAAGTAATCCAACCCAGACCTCGGACGTGAAATAGGATGAAAACCGTGGATCAATCACAGAACGATGTTCATGTGCCAAGTTGATTGCAAGTGAGTGTATTTGTCGAAATCAGTCCAATATGGGTTCAAGTAGAAGATGAGGTTGACGAGAACGCGGGGAACATGCCTACCTGATGAGCCCCAAGATCGACGAAACCGGCTGTGGGCTGTCCAAGAGTTTTTGGTAATTTTGTGAGTTCTTTCTCTAATGCAGCAGACATACTTTTCTGTGAGAAATGACAGGAAGATCTAACGTTAATTTTCTGTTAAAATCAAACCTATCTAATCGTCCTTGAGTTGGTTTCACATCGAAAGTAATCCAACCCAGACCTCGGACGTGAAATAGGATGAAAACCGTGGATCAATCACAGAACGATGTTCATGTCTGTTTTTCATGACAGAACAAAAATGGCTTGACGGAATCTTTGGAGAAGATACTGACTGGCAGATTAATGGCTCCAACCTATACCACATCAGGAAACCGAGTCAAATTTAAGGAAGTGGAACACAGGTTCTGAACCGCTTCATCTAGCCTGACATATGGGCAAGGCTATTGAATTTTTGAAGATTTGAGGTGGATCCTGACCCCTCCACATCACCGTTCGTCTTATCTGGGACATGACAGAGACTAATTTAACTGGTTTTGAGTTTATAAGTGAGTGACTCCTCTACTCCATGTCCGATCAGTAAAATAGGGGTTATATATTCAAGCTACACTTCCTTGTCCGAGAGGAACATCACGCCGTTTTGTTATTCAGATACACAAATGACGCAAACAAATGTACAAGGAAACAGAATCTCACACAACCTTCGTTCCTTTCTAGGCGGATCACTTTAAGGAAGGAAATATTGAGCGACACAGTTCTGAGGAAATTCGTAAAATGGACGGATATGAAGAATATCCTACGCTTTAGCTAGGACATTACCTCCCGGGTGCACTATGTGTTTGTCGTCTTGCAGGAAAACACATGTTGGTAAGTGTCCTGTTTCACTAGTGGTTGATCAGGTGACCGTTGATTCGCTCGCCGAGCCTGACAGTCAGCTAGCAAACGTTTGGCTCCCCGACAAGGAGACACCGTCAGTGTGCACCTGAGTGGGGACGCTCTTTTCGAGCCAGCCGGGCTCGCAATGTACAGGCTCCATCCCGCTAGTGCACCACGCGAGGACTTTTGCCTGCTGGGTTCTCCCCTGGGTCGTTTGGCCCCTCCTTAGACGACTTGGACAACTTGGCTTCCGACTGAACATCCATAGTGGAGCCTTGCTTGGTGTGGCGCTATTCAGCACCAGAACTCCCATCCCCGAGAAATTCGGTCACCAAGTAGCCTCCCAGTAGCTAGATTACAGGCTTACGCCACCACACCGACCAGGGACGAAACATTTACAAGCCAATTGCCAAGCATGGCGAGCGAACCAATGGGCATCTGACCAACCACCAATAAACGCACCTTAGATACAAATATTTCCACACTCAAACATGGTAAGTGCACAATCCATACATATTCACACGGCTAATCTTAAAAGCCTCGATTAATTTGTTCTTACCACCTTTGCCCTTTGTTGTAAGATGACTACTACAAGGACTTTAGAGGAGATGAGTTTCTCCATTTCGATATTCTTCTGCTGAATTCAAATTGTCTTAGAACTTTATGAACAAGATAACAGCTGACCAATCCACAGTACACAAGTTATAAGTAGCATAGGTTGCTTTTGCCAACGGTGACCACTATGGTCTGTACTCAGTGAATGTTTTCGTTCAACCGGCCGGATAATCATAAGGGTCAATTAGAGGTCTGCACTATAGTACACTTGGTATCCACAGCTTGATTAACAGCTGATCCATGTCTGACGTGGTTTCATCGAGTCTTGTCAAGCCAGTCCTGACCGATGGTGAGTTGTCCCCTTTGTTCCACCAAGACGAGCTTAGCGAAAAATGATTTACTCGTCATTCAGAGGCGGATCTCCGGTTAAATGACTGCTGCTTCAGAGTTGCCCCATGCCTGATCGATTCAGTTTAATCAAGCGTGTTCCGCGAGCTAGTTTACGTTATCTTAATAAAAAATGAGCGGTAGGGTCGAGAGCCAAAACACAATTTTGCAGTGCTTGATGTCAGTACCCATCCGCTTATCTTTCGTGTTGCGTACGGACCTTAATGGGGTGGCACGAAATTTCGTGTAATGAATGATTCATTACAGTTTAACCGATCGCGGTTGAACCTGAAGAGAGCACTGTGCAGTGAATAAATCCGATAGCGATTTCGCACTCATTGTCCTTGGCCAGCATGTATGAGTGTTCGCGCTCAAATCAGGCACCTTCGTGAAAATAATAAAACCAAGGTCAACAAGGTTCACATCAAAGCTGAAAACAGTGAACATCTGACTCCTGCCCTGCTCCAGTGCCTTGGTGCTGGAAAAAGATTCGTCGACAAGGAACACAACGGCTTTACTATGAACAAGCAAGAGTGTGAAAGTCCAACGGCCACGCGTCATATATTGAGGAGGGTACTGAATCAAAGCTGTCTGATCGGGGTTTACAAGAGTTTGAGAGTCACAGTAGGTTTCGAGTATTCTGAGATAATCTTGAAGAATCTGACATTCCTGACATTACTAATGAGAGGCCTGCGACTAATTCACTGTCAATATGCACAGATATTATTGGGGTAGAATTCTCTACGTGAATCAGTTACTCAGGGTTTTTCCTTATTCACAAATCAACACCTGGGTTAGCTATTTTGCGCGCAGCATGGATACATTCACTTTAGATTAAGTACCGGGAAGACGTTGGGTGGTCCATGAGTTTATGACACTGCCATTATTTCTCCGCTAACATCTTTGCATGCCGTTTTCACCAAGCCGTTGATGAATCACGCACGAACACCTCAGTGTGGATTAGGTCGAGGATTATCAATCCGAAGAGAGTAAAGAGGTACCAAGGTGTTGTCAACATAGACCAGGTAGATTGCCAACACCGAAATTATGCCGATGAAAAGGCAAAACAGAAGGCCATCCGGCTGCGAGGGAGATTCCTAGTCGTGGAGGATCAGAAAAAATCTCTAGAACGAACTTTGAGCCTCATATTCAAGTATTTTTACATACTATATGACATGTTATTATGAGTATCATATGTGACGCATACCACACTGTATGTTACATCATACTCTTGAACATATCCCGGAAGAAAATATATGGTCATCGCATTGTGGCAGTAAATCCGGGATGTTTCTAGGACACTATTGCTAAATTCACTCGCGAAGGGTCACTCTCAAGTACGTATTCTGTGACTCCTTCTGGTCCTAAAACCGGTCTCTTTCTAGATGCTTCATTCTCATTCCATTTCATCATTTCGTTTCCTTCAACAAAAACGGATTTTACCTGTCCACTAGATGGTTGCTCAAAAGTTGAGCCATTGTGCATCCGCATATACGAAACACTCAACTACTGCGGCGGAAGATTAGTCGATTGACTAAAACAATCACCTCATAGCAGCGACGAAGGAGGCTAATCCTCTAGATCCGTGAAAATAAGTGATTGGGTGTAGGAATAACTTTAGCGAACAGCTATTCCATAAATGCTTTCCACAGTCCGGCCTAATAGCTCCAATTTGTAAACTAACGAAACGAATTGATCGTATCACAAAATATGATGCCCAAATAGTTGTTCGGCAGAGGTTTTTCGTGGTGCCCTGATATCCTAACTGTTTCGCCATAGCAATGGCTATTACACTGCACCGAGCAGATAATCAGGTTGCCAACATCTCACCTGGAACCCAGCTGAATCTCTATTTTGTGATGTTTCCAGGCAAATGAATGTGCTGCACCAGGCCGCTTCATGTTTCAGTCGCTACGATATTTGAAATATCGCGAAACAAGTATATTTGTGGTGCACTACTAATAAAGTTGCGGAATCTTCGTCGACAGCCCATGACCGGTTTCGCCATAAAACAGATTATGGACAAGGCACATTATTTATCCAACTGAAACACACGCTGGAGATCCGGTCCACGAATACCGTCGATGAGAGACTCATTCAAGGCTCGTTCGGATCCCATGGTAACATCAATTTAATATTGATTGGTGCTCCATCCACCACGAAGAAAATTTCAAGTACAAATAAGAACAAATAGATGAAATTTGAAGGTAGACAGAACAAAGATGTTAGTGGGCTCTGGACAAATTTTGACCAATCTTACCACGCTCCTAAAATAAAATTACTCTGCTCCAAATATTACCAACTTCAAGATAGTTGATTAACTACACAGAATAGAGAATGAAGAGCAGATTTCAATGAAAAAACGTTCTAAGCGGCCTCAAATACCTTATGGTAGCTAAGCTCGCTTACGAATACCATATGTGCTCCTTGATAACACGACTGGTTGCTTCACATTCGAACTTCAAATTACCGTAAAAAACAGAAAAAATAAAATTTACTGCCTTAATTATCACAGTTAATCCGCATCGGCTCCGGAAACACTGAACACCCGGTTATCGATCCGGCAAGTTATTTTCGGTTGATCGGTTTTAGCTGAATCAATCGGACAGCTGCAACTTGAATCACTGACCCAAAAGGACGCAGACTATCAAAGCGCCTCGGCGTTGTCATAGATAACACAGGTGGAAAAACGAACGTTCGTTATCCTCACTAAAACAGTAACGCAATCGACTGGACTATGAATACCCATGTGTTTGTGAACTCTTCAGCTGTATTTTGTGAAAGTGGACTGAAATCCGAGTGATCTTAGAATCTGCTCACTCATAGACGTCTTGAGAGCTGAAGGGTATATCTGAATTTCGCCGGATGTGGTGTATAGACAGAAGATGGGTCCCCATTGAGAATCCCCAGTAAAAGAGGTCCGCAACGTTAACTGTGTTTAATCCAACCGAGCTTGTCGATAAAAATTTCTTGGAATAAATTCCGGGACTCTGTAAGTATATTTCAGACTGACTACCTCTTGGTTCTGACTCTGTCTCATGATCACATTTCTAATATTCTCTTTTGCGGTACGGGCTTTACTCACATCCCAAAAACAGTAACCTATGTAGACTGTGAACGTAAAATGATAAATTGAATATGTCGCCTGTACAAGGACTGTGCCAAAAATCTTCAAAAATGTGTATCCCGCCATCCAAAGCTCTCGATGCGTCATCTGTTAGAACCAGAATTAGTTGAAGTAAGCACGTATCATGCGACATATGACTTAAAAATAGCACCAGAGGGGAGAAACTTAACGTTGAGATCACTCTTTGTGATACCTGGAAAAAATCAAAATTCATCGAGTGGGTCCACCATCCAACCGCGCATTGATGAAGTCTTTTCGTGTGGTGACGAAACTTTCGCAAGTTGATTGTTAAACTCGATGAACAAATCAATAGTCACCTGACCGACAGCCAAAAACGGTAGGGGATACTGGATACGGGGTGTCTTGGTAAGTGACCACTCCTTTTGGGGGCTCTTGCTTGAGAAGGACTGATCTCAAAATCCAGACGGGTCAGTGAATTGCAGCGAAAGTAACAAACACAAACGAACAATGCAAGCAGTGCCCAGTATCACACAGATTGCTCAGAAGGCAGGATCAATCGCGAGACCAGTTCGGCATGGACCGTAAAATACGAATCAGAAAGCTCCAAATCACGGGTCGCCTGAAGGTCAGCCAGGCAGAACAGGAATGAAAAATCCAACCGATAAGATTTTTCAGCAGACTAAGCAATAAAAATCGAAGGTCACCCCCTTCAGAATAACGTACACAGGCACACCACCGATCAAAGCACAATTACAAACGCACAGCTCCGCTTCACTTCACGACTATGCACTGATGATGTCACCCCGATTGATGTGAATCGCCTGTCGAGAACTAGGCGATCTAAGTTGTAGTCTCTTCGTTGTTTGTACGAGAACCAGCAAACTAATCCAGGAATCTTGAATGGAGAACCCATCAGTCAGGTGTTTTTTCATCCCCTGAACGACGAAACCAACTGCCAGTCACCTGATATTTGAAGACATTATTTAGTGGTTGGGGAATCGAGGGAAGTATGGCATAGGGAAGTATAGTATAGTATAGCACAGTATAGTATAGTATAGTATAGTATAGTATAGTATAGTATAGTATAGTATAGTATAGTATAGTATAGTATAGTATAGTATAGTATAGTATAGTATAGTATAGTATAGTATAGTATAGTATAGTATAGTATAGTATAGTATAGTATAGTATAGTATAGTATAGTATAGTATAGTATAGTATAGTATAGTATAGTATAGTATAGTATAGTATAGTATAGTATAGTATAGTATAGTATAGTATAGTATAGTATAGTATAGTATAGTATAGTATAGTATAGTATAGTATAGTATAGTATAGTATAGTATAGTATAGTATAGCACAGTATGTAAGTAATACTGCATAGTATAGTGTAGCACAGTATGTATGAAAGTATTACTGCAAGGGATGTATGCCAATGTTTCCTCCGCAGACATGTGCTCAAATTCATACAAATCTTTATCGGCCTCACTGTCTTCAGCTGCCTTCTCTCGTGTTGACTCGATTATTTTGATTAGTGTAATAAAAAGACGAAGCACCGGATTCGAGTTTGTCTTGCCGGAGCTCATCACCAGTTCATATTCTTCGCCATACCTGGGTTCGAAACCGGATACCTGGAGGCGAGCGTGCTACTACTAGGCCACCGGCCTGATGGATTTAGACAAACGGGTGAACGTTGTGAAAGGTGAATACCGAGACCTACTGATCTGAAACCTCGAAGACACGGTGAATGCCCTGTTTGCTTTGACTAGTTAGTCGGCTAGTTGAGGCTTCTCAATCTGATGGCGTTAGGGACAGCTACCGTTCCATTGTTCGAGCAGCTGAGCAAACCAGCATGAAGTTATTCGCCTGTTGGGATATGACAATTCAGGTACGTCCAGGCAGCACTGGCGTCGCATTAGCAACAAACTTGCTCCCGATAGTGTTAGGCACGTATCTTTTGTCCTGAAAGGCCAAATATCGAGTCCGGTGATCCCACATATTGATGTAATCTAACCAGAATGTTGTAGAGCAGCAACTGAACTCTTCAAACCAAAGCGATACGGATAAGAAACGTTAAAAAAATCTCCAGCCATCTACATGCACTGCTTTTGGTTGTGCGCTTAACGGGCGACTCCACCCGCACAATGCAATTGTTGGCCTTAGTTGTTCTGGTATGAGCTAAAAGGAATTCTAGACACTGTCGATGGACAATGACTGACCTTCCTCATGCCTTTTCAAAAGCTCACTCATAGAACCTGCGGGGTAGTTGCCACGCCTGTCATAGACTACAATGCATGATTTATCACTTCAAGCTTATTGTTCATCAAAGCGTGACTTTTTTCACCCACCCTGATGACTAACTGTTTGAATGATTTGGACTAGATTCATCATCACAGTGACTGTTTATATGTCACTTGTCCTAATTGGGAACACGCGCACATAAGTGACGATTCTGTTCAAGAAGTTTAAAATACGGATACTCGCTCTTGCATGGCCTGTGCGTGTGAAAACCAAGTCACCAGTCCGTTGTCGATCAATATCATACATTTCGACAAAAGAAAAAACCAGCTGTTTCCAAACCCCATCACATCCGCAGCAGTCACAGCATAAACATCGCGAACTACACGTCTGCTTGCTGTACACCCACGTTGCATCGGTCGTATCGCCGTAACGATTGGCAAGTGCGACTGGTGGGGTGAGATTCGCTCGGTGAACAGTTGGACTTAAGCGATTGGCTGGCGTTAGTTTATTACTTTAAATAGCAGGCGTTGGCGGTGCTAATACAATTGGCTGATACCAATTGGCTGATACATACCGTATAAAGTCAACAGCCTCGATGAACAGAAAAATTACTTTTCTCACAGCTTCCCGGTACGGTGGACGAAGTCAGGAAATGACAAGGATTACACCGAAATTTTCACTTGGATTCATTGACCTTAAGAATATTTTCAACGATATTCCGACTGGGTACACGCCAACCAATGCTCCCGACGAGTCTTTTCGCGACTTTTCCAAGTTGGAAAATTTAGACACACCAACCCCGTTGGAAAATCCAGATACCGAGACAGTTTTCGTCTATTCCGTCAACACTGGTGCTGCCGGTGAGTGTTTCATACTGTACCGTGGTTTCGAATAGTTGAATCGTTTAGAATATTTGTTCTTCGCTAGTGAATATAAATCTGCCCAAAGTTTGAACGATGTCGGTCTTGCCTGGATAGTTCATTGGGGATATCCTTGCAAAAGCTCATCAAAACTTATTCATGTAGCATTGGAGTAAAATACCACTAATGGGATATTGATTAAAGAGTCAACATATGTTAAATATAAATCGATAGTAACTAATTTTCACCACTGAAATCATAGAGTGAATAGGTATCCTTATGTCGATTGGTCCGGTACGCCACAAGATGTACCCTTCCATGGAGTTCTTGAAGGATATCTATCATCTTCCAAGTCTTGCTTACCCTGACCAAACTAGTTCGTGTAGGGGGAAAACTATCCATGAGCAGTACACAAAATCAATAAATCACTAACATTACCTTGCATGCTTTTACAAATGCGACGCACAAGAAATTATGATCCCTAGTAAGCACGTTAAAGGCTTGAACATCCTGAGATGAACTGGGCAAATTATGATCGTTTTTCATGATCAGTTCCTGGTAAACAGAGAAAGCGACTTCAAGATGGACTTTCACACTGGCAAGGATAAATCCAATGAACAGATGACTGTCGCTGTCATTTCAAAACGAAACAAATAAAACAATTTTGACGTTAGAGGCTGATTTTATTCAGGAAATTGAGTTACTCAAGACACAGTGAAAACGACGTGATATTTTGGACTTCAGCAAAACATGTGTAGGGTTTGTAACAGATGATAAAATTCCAGCCTAATTTACGATTCCATGGGCTGAGGGTGGCAGGTGCCGAGTTTTGCTGATGAGACTACCTGAACATAACCATCTCTACATTTCGTGAGCTGTTGGAACCTTTTCGATCAACAGTTGCCACTGTTGGGATAAGAACCTTTCCCCTGAAGAGCCCCTAGAACTGCAAAGCACAACCATGGGGATGCAAGTAGGGACGAATCGCGGATACTATAAATAATTTGCGCCTACTCACACCGAGATGAACGAAAGTTGTTTTGAAATGTCGCAAGCCGGATGTTTCAGCCAAAAGTAAAACAATGGGGGATAGGGAAATGGTGAACATACGCTTGGTTGGGTGGAGGAAATGGAACAGTCTCA
The DNA here is from genome assembly GCF_000715545.1 of Opisthorchis viverrini. NCBI lineage: Eukaryota > Metazoa > Platyhelminthes > Trematoda > Opisthorchiida > Opisthorchiidae > Opisthorchis > Opisthorchis viverrini. The sequence goes on along the minus strand of NW_008751716.1, from coordinate 1,375,146 downwards.
AAGTTCTCGTCGGCTGCACAACTTGCCGTACACTCTTGCGTAGTTTCAGAAAGGGTTAACATGCGTGGCACAGTGGGCACATCATTACCGGACCCCGGTCGCTCGTTTTTCAGGACTCCCACCACTGCGCTCATTTTATTGGTCATGCGCTCGTCAGGCTTATTCCATGTGGAGCAGGGCCGCGACGATGAACGGAGAACGACTGTTGCTTTTCCAAGCGTTTGACTTAATTTACTAGTCCCTATTTTTGAGTCTCATGTGCATGTAAAGTTTGTGTCCCTGGGACTAGCGCAGCGAAAACGTAAAGACATGCACAACGCAGCCGGTTAGTTATTCCTGCAACCTGTTGCCAATTTGACTGTATGGGATTTCAATGTCGCGTCCCACGCATCAAACAATGTCAAACACTGTCCTTCATCGAAGGTGGGTAAGACTAGGTCGTTAGTGAACAATAAATGGAAAATGTCACACGATCGACGAGGCTGAACTTCGGTGAACTAAAAGGTCAAATGGACCGGACAGGAAACAAGTATCCTAGTGGGTGGTATCTCCAACTTCAGTGGATTATCATGTGCAGCCTTCAAGCTTTAGCCCAAAACGCATTCATTTAATAAATTTATCCTACCAGGTTCAGTCGTCGTTGTGTAGAGTTGTGAATATTTATGTCGACAAGTAAATGAGTCGTTTTGCAACGACTCTGGGATGTGCATCTGAGCAGAGTGAATTTAAAATGTGCTTTTCTCGTAGGCAATGTATGGTACTATCTTACATTTCTAGAAGCAAAATGATACCACAAAGATAATGAGTAATATTTACAAACCATTTCGCCATAGGTGAAAGGCAATGCAGGTCCTACACTTTTGGTTCGACACTGTTCGAATGTGTCCCTGAAAATTCGTCCGAATAACAGTGTGGTAAAATGGATTGTTTTTGTGTGTGGTCCTCGGGCGTTCACAACACAGTTTGTGTGGAAGCGGTACTTTGGAGAGTGCTTAAAAAGAGCGGTGGAAGGGGAGGGCAGTTATTAATTGTAGTCCACTTGAGTTTTTCTTCGCAGAATATATGAAAAAGACCAGTGGCAAAACAGAGAAGTGAACAAAAGAAGCCTTCATTAGTCATCTACGGTGCATTTCAAGTGAGCAATTTAGCTTCAACTTAGAGCAGTTTTGATTTGAAAAGTGCCTTGTACATAAAGGTTAGGTTTGTGCAAACGAATGGTTATCACCTGAGAAACAGCAATCTGTTGATTTCCTATGACGTTGAGGGAGTGGTCTACACAACCTGAAAGTTGTCTAATTCGACAGCTAGGTTAGTCAGAAACTTGGGTATAGAACACCTTGCGAGAAACGAATACCTACGTACAATGGTTTAAAGTAAACTCGCTTTTATTATTGTTCCGTATTCCTATGTATGATAGCGAACAATTGCAGAATTGATCTGAAATGCCCAGTCTATTGTTCTGTGGGTGAGACAGCAGATTAATTTTGACTAAACTGCCCACAGGACTTCAGCCAGTCACCACACATTCAGTGGGGAATCAATCCTTACCTATATCATCATTACGATATATCGATTTTGGTTCATCGAATTAGCTTACACTGAGGCTTCGCTGCAACCGTTGATCGACCGCTTGTGAGTAGTCAGCATATTATTGCAACCAATCATCGGTACTCGCGTATGACGTAATTAGCCTTAAATATGATTGGTCCCGGGAAAGCCAGTCACAGTATGTCCTTTATTTCCAGTCGGTTCACTGTAAGAGTAGGTGGAAGCACTCACATCGCTTGGTAGAGTGGCTAGCCAGGCGATGGTCACAGTTGTGACGGACGTTTGTTCTCAGTTTTTAGCTTTGTTTGGACTGAGCACTTTTCGGTCATTCGTTTATCTTAAACCACACATCCGTAATCTCATTTGTTCGGGTCTTTAATACTGTTCAGTTGCATTTGATAGATTCGTGTTGGGGATACGTCTGTTGTCCAGTTATTGAACCCCCTATGCATCGCGATCATATTGCGTACAGTCAACGGAGATTTTTGTATTGACTCGATCAAACTGAGCTTTTGTATGTTTAGGGTTTGAGATACGCCAACACTGGTCTCTAGCAGCAAATGATGGGAAAATGGGTGCTTGTTAGATAAATGTCTCTACAGGTAGATTGTGGGCCCATGCTACCTGCAGACCACCAAACTAAAACAAATATTGATAATGTTCGTCGGGGATAAGCAAAAATACATACCTCTTGTGTCACTGCTGTCATGACCTGAAGCTCCAAGCATTTCTACATGTGACGCTATGGGAAACAAACCGAAATAAACCTACCAATTTATTATGATTGAGTATGTTGAGAATTGCCTATGATGGCTGGTATTCGAATAGCCAGGTCATCGTTTTGCGAACGACCAAATGGGATGCTAGCGTTCGTTCCCCGATTGCTCTGTCACATCGAAACACAGCAATGGACTTCCGCGCACAATCAGCAGAGTCACATGCGCTTTTCACTGCGTAGTACGTGCATACAACTGAATGCCTATGTAATGTAATGTAATGTGCTGCACAGCAATGTGGACCGACAAGCCGGAACAGAGGAGAAGGAGAAACTACCACTCACGAACAACCGAATGATACGGTTTCATGCAGAGCATGAGGTTCATTCGGGAAAACCCTTCCTATTGCTTACACTTCTGGTTCAAACCGTCGCTTTTGTTGATGATTTACATACCCTCAAACGGAGCCAAGCTGTCAAACATGAAGTTTTACACTGTGCTGTTGAAGAAATTTGCCTTTGAAACGAACGTATATACCAGATATATAAAAAGTTAGAAAAAGGAAGTAGGAACCTGAGCGATTCATCACAAACCAAGGCGCAAAAAACTCAGTAAGTTTTTGGGAACCCATGGAACGTAACTTCAGAAAATAAAATTGAGGACTTAAAGGCATGCCCAACGCTCACTCTACCAACAGTTTAAATAGTCTTATCTTCCTTCATTTGGTCCACATACTAACCCGCCACTCCGCGTGCTTTTTGTTCCCAGAATCACACGGATCGATGGCGACAGAAGCACGTCAGCCCCTCCATTATTGCAAGCCGGAACCCTGCTCCGAAATGGGATACACAACGACCTTCGGCACAACAGACGGGCTTCTTTTGACCCCACAACAACAACAACAACAACAACAACAGCAACAACAACCCATCTCCTTTTGCTATCCGGCTGATTATCAAAATATGGAACAGAAACCATGCATGGTGCACCACCAATCACGACATATACAGATAACCAGTTCCACACAGTACAGTCCATCCTGTCCTACTTACACCACACCTCCAACACAAAATGACTTACGTAGCGATTCCACCTCTGTTTGCACCTTGCAAACTTGTGCTTCCCTGCCCCCACCATACGCTTCCTCTCCACTATCAAACAGCTCGGCGCCAGCCCTGTACACCAACACAACAGAACTCATTTGCAATGCAGATCCTCCATCCTACTTGGTTCAACAACCGTCCTGTAGAGAATCTACTCCTTTTGATCAACTGCGGGTGATAAGCTCGACACCACCGAGCGACAGAAATCCTACCGAGGCATCCACATTTGCGGGAAAAGCTAATGCGTCTATCCACAATTGCATGCTATTCGATGTGTGTGAGCTCTCACAGCTCAAAAAGGAAGATAATACCGGTACAAAGTCACTCAAATGCGCAAAGGTTTTAGAGAAGGCGTTCCTTTGCGAATTCCCCAATTGTATCAAGCGGTTTGCAAGAGTTGATGAGTTGAAACGTCATCAAAGAACACACAGCGATGTGAAGCAGTTTGTGTGTGATATTTGTCAGAAAGGATTTACTCGTAGTGACCACCTGATGACACATCGGCGCACGCACACCGGAGAACGACCATACCCTTGTTGGTATTGTGATCGACGATTCGCCCGTTCTGACGAAAGGAACCGCCATGCAAAGGTACACTCCAGGGAGAAAACGGGGCGATCAAGGAAACCACGCGTTTCCAAAGTGAAAACAGTCACAACCGGCCTTATTCCGTCAGCTGAAGTACCGACTGTTTGGCTCAATAACTTGTCACTTATGACGTAACACATCATTAATGGAGCTCGTGGTTGGATCCCCGCTGTTTCACCTAGGGGATGTTAAACGTAAGCAGTAACTGCAAACCTAGCGGAGCAAGCAAACTGCAAGCTTTGGTCATGTCTTTCAACCTCCATATCCGAAAATGCACCGGCGTTACTGCATGGAAATAAACACTAGATACCTCAACACAAGCGCCCTCAGGGCAATCGCGACTTCGCCAAACAGCGCAGCATTTGAAGTGAGCGACAAAGCCTTGATTTTCCATCCGACATAATACCGCTATATCCCTCTTCTCCACCGCCATATCGTCGAATGCACTATGACTTTCAGTTATGAAATATTTTTCTATATGCTGATTTTGATTGTCGAATTCAACAGCACTTTCAACTGACAGATTTGTCTAATTTTCAAGATACCGTCATCACAATCGTTTGTATAGATTGTACTCTCTTCGATGAAGTGTTTTGAAACTGATGGGGATATTGGACTTTTGGCAGCCTTGATTGTTCATGGAACTAGCATACAGAAAGCTGCCGGGGATTCGCTCACGATAACCACCAGCGAAAAATGATTGACTGTGAAAGAACAGTACACGCATCTCAACTATATGGCACAGATACCGCTACTACTACTAATAATAATGAGTAATAAAAATAGCGACAAACATAAAATAAATTATAATAATAAGGTAGTGACCAGCTTTCATCAGTCGCAATCCAATTGAATCCCTAGTTTATAATATTCTCCAATGTATTGCAGCACAAAGACCACCTCAGATTCCACTGGGCACGTCATCGACGAGATCCAACCACGTTCCTCCATACCAAACTACTCAAATGGTCAATGATAGCTCACGAAAGGTCACCCTCAGTTTTTTCCTTGAAGCATATCACAAAAAGATGGATTCGAACAAACTTGAGTTTGGTACCCGTCAACATCAATTTTATGTTCAATTGAAGTTTTGTCAGTCTGACGTTCAAACACAAAATAAGCTTGACGGAAGTTCCGGTCTGGGCCTACCACACGAGACCCAAGAAGACCGATTTGTGCACAATATGCGCAGGTGGTTGCACTTTGACCAACTGACATTACACAGGTGAACTAGGGCCAGCTAAAGCGTATTTCTAACTTGTTAGAATAAAAAAAGCTAGACAATGACTGAGGGTGATCAGAATGCATCATCCACTTTCTTTTGTCATGTATCACTGACTAATTTGCAAATCAAATTGCCAAGCTATTAACGTACGTATGCGTATGGTCAATGTGCATGAGGATACATGCAATCACACCGTCTGCTGAATGGTGCTTTTGGGTGACAGGTGCACCGTATACTACGTTGCATTTTTGTTAGAAATGTAGATGAGCAAATTCACTGTTTGACTGTACTGTGATGAGAGTTAGTAATTTTCAATTGAAACTTCGTCCCGTCAGTGAAGTCATTCTATGCTGAAAAGTCGAAAAGCACTGTACGGCTGTTTCATCCTTATTAGGAATAATCACTAGTATGCATCCCACAAAACTCAGAGAGTTTCGAACCTGTGATATTCACGCCAGTGGTTGCTCTCTTAACGGTTCAGCCACAATCAACTAAGCATCAGTGCGATTAGCTCTCATTTAGTGCGGTTTCAGTCACAGAAAACAAATAGCTTCATTTGTTATGCATTACTCGTCAGGTTGCTGAAAGTTCGTTGAGAGCGACCTTATGAGTAATGCGTTACAAATATACATGTATCGCAGCGACTGAAACATGAGGCGGCCTGGTGCAGCATATTCAGTTGCCTGTAAACATCATAAACGAGAGATTCAGCTGGGTTCCAGGTGAGTCTCTCGAAAAACGGACTTAGTTCTCAAGTGAGTGTATTTTGCTAAAATCAAAGTGTTATCCACAAGACACTCCAGGACACCAGCTACATCTTCTATTAATTGAAGTCCACTTCTGTATATTTGTAATGTACTACTCATAAGGTTGCTGAAAATCCATCGACAGCCCACGACCGGTTTCGCCCTTCTTGGGGCTCATCAGGTAGGCGCAGTCTCCGGGTTTCCGTCAACCTTATGTTCTACTTGAAGTCCACTTCTCTTCAATTCTTGGATTTTCTAATACACAGAAGGTCTCTGTGTCACACTTCGTGATGATAAATTCACATTGTTCCTCGTCAGCTTATTGTAGGTACTCTGTGTTCACGTAAGATGCCTTCCATTCTTATTTGATCAACAAGTAAGGAGAAATTACAATAAACGTCTGTATGAGACCTATAAAGTATCATTAAGAGAGGTCGCAAATGCAACTGAATTAGGTCGAACAGGCTAACAAGAGAGTCAGCTTAATCTGAAAGGGAAGTAACCCCACAAACCGTACTTCGGGGCGGTATAGTCCTCCCGGTGTGCGACGGAGTACTCAGCTATTATGTAGTAATAAAACTTACCAACTCCTTCCGGGGTAGTCTAATAGTGTACAATTTCTCCACCTCAAACTGGTATCCACCGAAGTCAACTAGAAATGAAATTCTGTTCGGGTAAGATCTTCCTCCGGATGCCATTTCGTTTGTGTCGATTCTTTCGTAGCATAGCATTTGGCATAGATCCCACGATATATTCAGAAGTTTCATGGAAACGTGTTAACTCCAGCAATAGTCAGGTAAATCCATTAGAAGTTTCCCAACCGTGCCAACCATTAGTCGCACTGTTTCCAGACAGAAAGGCCTGTATTTCGAACTAAACCAGCCTACTGAAGACGCAAGCTATGTGCTACTTACCTCAATCATCCATCGAATATAACCAACTGCCTCATTGGTGTTTACTTTATGACAAACCTGGGAGCAATCTTCTAGTGAGAATTTGTTTGTGAGGTTCAGATGATACGTTAGTGTTCCAATAGTTCAAAACATCAGCTTCAAATGAGCTAATGGACGCCTTGCCCAAGTGTACGGACTCATGTTAGGTTCTTCCAATACTGTTACTTCTCGATCGTCCTTGTGAATACACCACACTGGTTGATTTGCCAGTTGATGTTCGTACGAAACAGAGTTCAAGCCTGCTATCGAAAGGGAAAATTGTGGCAGAATAACCTTAGCTATTGACGGTTCATGTTAAATAGTTTAAGCAACAATCACACTTTTCCTATGTTTGGCCAACACGTTTCGAATGCAGTTCAGATGTTCAGCCATGCTCCAAGCCTCCCCTGTCATTCACAGCGGCCAGACAGATGAATCGGGGCTGGTGGCTCAGTGGTCAGAGAGGTCCGTGATTCGATACCGATCTTGGCATCTCAGCTGCTGCTCCCTAGACTTAGGCAACCTGGCAGTATCTCACCTCTCGTGCTTTCTTCGACTAGCATGCCAGCTACGCACCGGAAGGGTGTTGCAGCTGAGAGATTTGTTGAGACAGGTGATCGTAGTGTAGTTGCTGCTACCCGACCACTAAGCCCACACAGATTGTACTCAGGTCAGATGCAGCAGGTTCGTACCTTATCCGCATCAGGTCCACTTGAAATTCGATAGGATGCAAAACGCGAAGGCCATCACCGTCACCATGGCAACCGCTTACTCAAAAAAAAACAGCGGGCGTACTATACGACTTACCACTGGACTGCCTTGGTTCGGTGAGGCAAACCACTTGACACAAAACAGCAATCGATGCAGGGAATCTGTGTTCCCCCCCAACCGACCAGTCAAATAGTTGTTCTGTCAGATCGCTCGCTGTATTACAGTAATTGTTCATCTACTGGTAATTACCACATGTGCCCCGTAATGTCGTTGACCAATCAGAATTCCTCGATTTCATTTCACGGATTCTTTTTGTTGACTAAGAGCGAAACGCCAGGTTCGGTCCGCTGGCAGTAATTTGGATACCCCTATGTCTAGGTGATGTGAGGAAATCCAATAAGGATTCCATCCTGCCAGTAAAGCCAATCTATGTTGAAAAGTCCAGAAGCACTGTACAGCTGTTTCATTCTTCTTGGGAATCATCAACTGTGCATATTCATGGAACTCAGAAAGTTTCGAACTCGTGGCCTTCCGGGCTGTATTTGAACCAGTGGCCGATCAATTGTGTTATTAGCTTGCTATTGCGGAGAACGCTAGTACCTCGGGTAGAGTAGATGGTCGTTGGCTCGTTCGCAGATCTGCGCAACTTGATTGAAAACATTCCATCATGATAGTATGGAATTTCTACAGAATATTACCAAATCTCCTCCGCCCACCACCATGGATCAATAAACAGCTATGAGGAAGTAAAATTTCATTGGATGTGTGAAAAATCTTTTGGCATGCACCTTCAAAGTGAAAAGTCATCCTTCAGAAGGCGCAGTCGGCAAACATATCACTTACAATTCAAAGAGAACCATTAGAGGTTGTGGAAAATTTTTCACATACCTCGGCAGTTGTATTAACTCCGACGGAAATGTATCTGAGGAAGTCAGTGCGAGAATCTCAAAGGCTCGGATCACCTTTGCTAATTTGCGTCACTAGTGGCGTCAAAAAAACATATCACTAGATCTTGAGGATCGCGTGTACCAGATTTCGGTGAGGGCTATGGTTGGGAGACGTGGCCTCTGCGGACAGGTGATCTGAAGCGTCTTCAGGTACTTGGCCACCGATACCTCAGAAGCGTGGCTGGTTTCGGATGGCATCAGCGTGGTAGTAACGAGGTGAGTAGAAAAGGGGTATTTGGTTGTGCGCTAGGTACTTCGATCGGGGAAAGCATCTAGCATCAGCGACTACGACGAAATGGAAAACGCATAACTTGGTAGAAGGCCGTGAAAGAGATCATGGAGTTTGGGTGTTGTACGCCTTCCAGGATGGGGCCCCGTGACCCCGCCTGTACTCAAAATAAATAGATAAATAATAAATCACTCAGCTGTGGCACCCTTTAGGCGCCCAGCTGACATGCCACCCAAAGAAAGCACGAGGGCTGGGATGCTGCCAGGTTGCCCAAGCCTAGATAAGGGAAGTCGAGAGGCAGAGGTTGGATGCGAACCACGAACCTTCCGGTTAGCAAATTCGTGCTCTAACCAATTGAGTCACCTCGCCTGTACTTGGCTGGAGACATTGCAAGAAATGGCGGCTAATCGATGCCACTAGCGTCCCTACTGTCATTTTCTTTCCAGATTGTCTGATTGAGCGCTTGGAGGTTTAAGCACCTCAGCACGCTTGACATTGACCAGCACGAGGTCCCCTCCCTCACCCACTCTTTCGCTCTGGATATAATTAGACGAACCTTATGGCTGTACAGCAGTGAAGCATCGATGTTACCGTCTTTGATGATGATGATTATCATCATCAATAGAAGCAGCACCACCGTGGAGCACTGTTCTATTGGTACACAACCGATAATTTGATTTCAATAAAGAAAATGGGAGAGGAGTCTAGCGCTGATCTACCACAACACCCAAAGTGCCCACACTCCAGCACAGTAGCATAATCCAGAAAGGAACTGAACTCATGAAGAACATCGGCACCCATTAGTCAACATTTCTGTCTCCTGCCAAACACAGGGACGAATAAGTGTGTTCAAATCTGGGAGGCTGATCGCATCAACAGTTGTCCAGTCGATACGCGAGAGTTGTTAATCCGTGGTTCAGGTAGAGAATCCTACGGGATTCACTGCTATCGAGCCCGAGATAGCTCGACGACTAGGGCGCAAATTTACTGACCGCAAGGTCCGTGGTTCGAACCCAACTCGGCATCTCGACTGCTCTTGTCTAGACCTGGGCAATCTGACAGTTTATCAACCCTCGTGCTTCCTTCGGATGGAACAGCAGCTAGGTGCCGAAAAATTGTAGTTGAACTACCCCCAAATGACCGCGTTCTGTGAACTGAGAATGACGACGCAAATTAATCGATGAGGAACGCGTATGCCTCATTTGCTGCCCAAACTCTAGGATCATTCTTCAAGATGAAGCTGGCATAAAGAACATTGTTCATGAGCGAAATCGAACCTGTTACGTTCAGTAGTGAGTCGGATGAAGAGTGCACTCAACTTGAAAAAATACTGAGTTTGGGACAGCAAGACGGATGAACATCACAGCCGAAATCCAGAAAGTTGAGCGAATTACTTTAGCATCAACGAAAGAGTGAAATGGCCGAATAAGTGAAGACTCTGTACAAGCGAGTGGATAATATGATTTTCTGTAAAAACGCAAAGTTTAATCAGCTGAACAAAACACAGTGACGGAACAGCAAGGCGACTTTATAAGTCTTCCCCCCCTCATCCATATGCACCACAGCGGAGGTTCATTGTTTCTAATGACAGCAGGAAACTTGCCTTCATTTCGTAGGTTCAAATAACTTCGACCCGAACTTCAGACATTTCAAAAGGGACAATGGGATCGGAACCAAGAAAGCCATTGACCACAATTTCTATTTGTCAACATAAATGCACCTTTAGACCGAGTGTTACCTGACTGAAGTAGTATTGCCAGTTCAATTACCGAATGGTTTTATTAACAAAAAGAATCCCGGCTAGGAAAAGGCGAGTACCTCAAACTGCTCCTTCACTTTACTAACAAATCGCCTAGAGAGGGATAGGTGTGTAGGATCCTAAAGATCGACAACTTATTTTAAAAGTTGACCGAGAAAAGTAGAACTCCAAATCCGTTCATAAAATAACTAGATCCAAAATAGATGATTCGCTGTGTGCAGTCAAGTGCGCAATGATTCTTTTAAAACGAACGAGATCGCCCAGTATGGAAATGCTCACATTATGATGTACCTCTAAGGAGATTGTGGCTTCTCGCCATGGCAGAAAATTATCTGTGGTGCGCTTCACAGCAGAGAATCCATAAAGTGTAATGAAAGGAATGGTAACCGGCTTCATGAGAGAGATAACGTATACTTGATTGATCGCAGCAGTTATCCATTTCAATGTCACTTAATAAATCAATAAATCTGAACTCGTGCACGGCAGTACTTCACGTCTGCCGGAAAGATTGTTTCATGCACTAGAAGCTGCTGATCAGCGCCAATCATATTTGCGTATGTCTGTCCTACGCATCAAAAGCTGACAGCGTCGTAAGACAGTACCACTGTCCCAGTACGTTCGAAGTGTGGACAAAGTAGCGCAGTTCTGTCCGATTTAAGGTATGCAGTGTTATTATTTAACTTCTTCGGTGATTACTGAGTACCACGAGCAAGACAAGCGAGCGCCCCCAAGTCACGTTAGACACCTACCGAACAGTCGATGTGACTCAAAGGAACCACGTCTCCATACAATTAAATCCAAGTGGGATCGCACCCAATTGCAAGCAGCAAACAAGTTTAGTGCTAGTAAAACTTCAGCGCGCATCAATATGAGAAGAAACACGGACCATCAGGTCCAACACAATCTGGGACAATGCAGGTGACCTCCCACGGATAGTCGCATTGAAGACCCAAGTTTTGGTCGCGCTCCCTAACCTAGCAGTTGAATCTGAGGGATCATACTGAGGTGCCTCCAAAAGCACCATTTCTTGCAATATATCCTGTCAAGTGTATGGGTGGCAGTCACAGCGATCTTGTCCTAAAAGACGGACCACATCACAAAACAAAACTCGTCTAGCGTCCCTACTGTCATTTTCTTTCCAGATTGTCTGATTGAGCGCTTGGAGGTTTAAGCACCTCAGCACGCTTGACATTGACCAGCACGAGGTCCCCTCCCTCACCCACTCTTTCGCTCTGGATATAATTAGACGAACCTTATGGCTGTACAGCAGTGAAGCATCGATGTTACCGTCTTTGATGATGATGATTATCATCATCAATAGAAGCAGCACCACCGTGGAGCACTGTTCTATTGGTACACAACCGATAATTTGATTTCAATAAAGAAAATGGGAGAGGAGTCTAGCGCTGATCTACCACAACACCCAAAGTGCCCACACTCCAGCACAGTAGCATAATCCAGAAAGGAACTGAACTCATGAAGAACATCGGCACCCATTAGTCAACATTTCTGTCTCCTGCCAAACACAGGGACGAATAAGTGTGTTCAAATCTGGGAGGCTGATCGCATCAACAGTTGTCCAGTCGATACGCGAGAGTTGTTAATCCGTGGTTCAGGTAGAGAATCCTACGGGATTCACTGCTATCGAGCCCGAGATAGCTCGACGACTAGGGCGCAAATTTACTGACCGCAAGGTCCGTGGTTCGAACCCAACTCGGCATCTCGACTGCTCTTGTCTAGACCTGGGCAATCTGACAGTTTATCAACCCTCGTGCTTCCTTCGGATGGAACAGCAGCTAGGTGCCGAAAAATTGTAGTTGAACTACCCCCAAATGACCGCGTTCTGTGAACTGAGAATGACGACGCAAATTAATCGATGAGGAACGCGTATGCCTCATTTGCTGCCCAAACTCTAGGATCATTCTTCAAGATGAAGCTGGCATAAAGAACATTGTTCATGAGCGAAATCGAACCTGTTACGTTCAGTAGTGAGTCGGATGAAGAGTGCACTCAACTTGAAAAAATACTGAGTTTGGGACAGCAAGACGGATGAACATCACAGCCGAAATCCAGAAAGTTGAGCGAATTACTTTAGCATCAACGAAAGAGTGAAATGGCCGAATAAGTGAAGACTCTGTACAAGCGAGTGGATAATATGATTTTCTGTAAAAACGCAAAGTTTAATCAGCTGAACAAAACACAGTGACGGAACAGCAAGGCGACTTTATAAGTCTTCCCCCCCTCATCCATATGCACCACAGCGGAGGTTCATTGTTTCTAATGACAGCAGGAAACTTGCCTTCATTTCGTAGGTTCAAATAACTTCGACCCGAACTTCAGACATTTCAAAAGGGACAATGGGATCGGAACCAAGAAAGCCATTGACCACAATTTCTATTTGTCAACATAAATGCACCTTTAGACCGAGTGTTACCTGACTGAAGTAGTATTGCCAGTTCAATTACCGAATGGTTTTATTAACAAAAAGAATCCCGGCTAGGAAAAGGCGAGTACCTCAAACTGCTCCTTCACTTTACTAACAAATCGCCTAGAGAGGGATAGGTGTGTAGGATCCTAAAGATCGACAACTTATTTTAAAAGTTGACCGAGAAAAGTAGAACTCCAAATCCGTTCATAAAATAACTAGATCCAAAATAGATGATTCGCTGTGTGCAGTCAAGTGCGCAATGATTCTTTTAAAACGAACGAGATCGCCCAGTATGGAAATGCTCACATTATGATGTACCTCTAAGGAGATTGTGGCTTCTCGCCATGGCAGAAAATTATCTGTGGTGCGCTTCACAGCAGAGAATCCATAAAGTGTAATGAAAGGAATGGTAACCGGCTTCATGAGAGAGATAACGTATACTTGATTGATCGCAGCAGTTATCCATTTCAATGTCACTTAATAAATCAATAAATCTGAACTCGTGCACGGCAGTACTTCACGTCTGCCGGAAAGATTGTTTCATGCACTAGAAGCTGCTGATCAGCGCCAATCATATTTGCGTATGTCTGTCCTACGCATCAAAAGCTGACAGCGTCGTAAGACAGTACCACTGTCCCAGTACGTTCGAAGTGTGGACAAAGTAGCGCAGTTCTGTCCGATTTAAGGTATGCAGTGTTATTATTTAACTTCTTCGGTGATTACTGAGTACCACGAGCAAGACGAGCGAGCGCCCCCAAGTCACGTTAGACACCTACCGAACAGTCGATGTGACTCAAAGGAACCACGTCTCCATACAATTAAATCCAAGTGGGATCGCACCCAATTGCAAGCAGCAAACAAGTTTAGTGCTAGTAAAACTTCAGCGCGCATCAATATGAGAAGAAACACGGACCATCAGGTCCAACACAATCTGGGACAATGCAGGTGACCTCCCACGGATAGTCGCATTGAAGACCCAAGTTTTGGTCGCGCTCCCTAACCTAGCAGTTGAATCTGAGGGATCATACTGAGGTGCCTCCAAAAGCACCATTTCTTGCAATATATCCTGTCAAGTGTATGGGTGGCAGTCACAGCGATCTTGTCCTAAAAGACGGACCACATCACAAAACAAAACTCGTGTTTCAGGTCCAACGTTAAAAAAACATGATCATTTGCTTAGTTTATGAGACCCAATTAGAGTTATTTGGGAAAACACTTGACGCCTTAGGAAAGTACGCATCTAAAATCACGAGTTGGAAAGTCCCGAGCATATGAACACTAGCTGATTATCCAGGGAAAATTCTGGCTACCTTATACTAGCAGAAACAAACCCATGTATTTGGTGGCGCGATCACAGTAGTCGCACAGAGGTGCACGAAGGCGTACTCGAGGTGCATGAAAGCATACTTGTTAAGTGATTACGCCGTAACAGTTCGAAACCCAAAACAGACTTTGTCATCTGTAATGAATTTGCCCTCCATATAGGAACGCGTTACTTAAGAAGAGTCAAGTCGCCCTTTAGAGAAAAACAGGCCGGGTTGGTACCATTGTTGAGTAACGGTAGGCATGGATATTCTCGTGCTGTCCCCTTCACAATGATTAGTAAATCGCCCCCGAAAAGATTCATAACAGAACACCGTAAGCCAGCACGTGAAACGACGGGATTAGGAACGATAGCAATAAACCGGCACAATGGAGAGAAGTTCGGCGTCAGAGGAAATGTCAAAATAGCATCAAAAGAGGGGGTTGGGGGAAGTATACTCTCCAATAATAGGTACAAATCACACGGGTTCCACGGAATTGCGGTTGAGTAGCGGGTTAGGTTAAAATTATCTCCATGTCGGGACAACCTTGACTCCAAACTTCTGACCAATTCTGCTTGCGTAGCTTTTGGATGGTGGTATCCAAGATGCTACGGCTCGCCGGATCAATTCCATCTACACAGAGCTGTTGAGAGAAATAGAGTATGAGAGAAACTTTGAGCAGTGGTACTCCATGAGCGTAAAATTCAGTAACACAATTTAGGTTAACTAAAGTCTGTCGCTGAGCGTACCAGCTAAGTAAGGAGTGCAAAGGTGTCCAGTTGGGAAAAAGAACATATTTGGTGCTCGGAAACTTTTACAGTGAGTTTTTAAGGAGAAAACAGAGAACCGGGAACTGTCTGTTTGGTATAAATATTCTCCAATTGAGTCTTCCTAGAGGAGAACACGCCGTAAGAGAGAACAATCGGCCAAAACAACATGGTGCAAAAGACGTCCGTTTAGGATTACTTTGGTTACCCATATCGTTTAAATCGCGACCAATAGCTGTAACCTTGATGTGGCACTGAGGGTTGTAAAGAGTCCTCGAGGTTAAAGAAAATCAGGAAGGCCAAAGGAGGCCAACGAGATAAAGATTTGCGGGAGTTAGTACTGCTAGAAATTTTAATACGAAGCAGCCGTACATCATTATGATCATCGTCGACAGCAACAACTGGCCCTTCCCTTTCGCACAACCATATCAATTTATTTGAGTAGAGACTTGGAAATAAAAAAGTGGGAGAGGTGAGGCCTAAGACTGGCCTGTTACACATGACTAAGACAACTGTGCTTCATGCCTCAAACTGGGCTAATCCTCCACAGACATCCGATTTTTCAGCCAAATACCCCAAACGCGAAACCTATCCGTTATCTCTGCATACCCTCTAGCAAACTGCGGCATGGTAAAGAGGAGTCTTAGTGGAAGATCTGGCGTAGACGCTCCCAAAACCGACGGTGGATACTAACCCTATAACTATGCAATGATCACCGTCTATTCATCGCAAGCACAAACGTGAAGATAGCTTTGCTTGGCGCTTCCTCAACGGTAACCTACCAAGCGGTCAGACTGACTGGCGATCTTGTGTTCAGGACTGTCGTTGCTTTGGATTCGAGCCAATTTTACAGCTCATTTATCAGTGACTAAGAATATTCACTGCCTGTAAGATGCGGTAGTGAAATAAGCGTATCAGCAGCAACTGTCTACACAACTAACAAACGTGAAATAAACCGATCAGCCGAATGGAGACTGGACCGAAATCCAAAATGCTACGAATCCGGTGTTTGACCGTGTGCGTCTCAAAAGGAGACAAAAGCTCACGGATTTCATCGCCATCCACGTCTTCGATCGAGGTAAAGGATGCGGCCCAAACAATAAAAATGATAGGGTTCAGCAATATACCTGAAGCGACGCCTGATTCACTGTTTCGAGACTGACAGAAGTGTAAGAAATGTAAACGACGATTAGAAATAACGCAAAGGTTTAGAGTATGCGGAATACATTGTACTGTTCGGTTGGAATTCCATCCAGAGACATAATACCCTAAATAGTCTAAATAATGCTATTGTAGAATGTGATAAATGGTTAGCACCTTCAGAATAAAAATACCATCATCAGAGACAACAACATCAGTGTTGATACGAGTACTTCGCTGCCGTACAACCACAATGTTTATCTGATTATATTTAGAGGTTCAGGGTGAAAGAAAGAGAAACGCGTGGGAGAGGGTGGGAATTCGGTGCTGGTCTATCGCAAAAATTTTGAGCTGCATACATCTTCAATCAAAATTATGAAAAGAAACTGACGGAACGAACTCCACTGACTGAGATTATCCGTCATCACTTGCAATGCCTCCAACTAAGCGTGCAAGGGCTAATGGGGACCCCATTCTGGAAGGTGGACTAACACCCAAACTCTTCGCAACCTCTTTCACGTCCTTCCACCAAGTCATACGTTGTCCACTTTGCAGTTTCCGCTATTGTGAAGGAGGCGCAGAGAATTACACTCGTCAAGGTAGACGCTATTACGGAATGCATAGAACATGGCTGAGCCATCATAGACACTTTTGAGGCGTCGGTGGCAAAAAACCTGAAGGCGCCTCAGATCGTCTGTCGGCAAAGGCTACGTCTCGCAACCGTACAACGAAACGGCCCTTACTGTAGCCTATGCATGTGATTCTTGAGACCCATTAATATGCCTTTTTGATGCCACAAATGAAGCAAACTAGCAAACGTGATTGGGATCTCTGAGATTCGTGCACTGACTTCATCGGACACAATTCCCTTACAGCTCTTAAAATTACCGAGCTATTCTCCACAACCTTCAGTGGCTCTCCCTGAATCATAAGGGTTATGCGCATAAACTTCACGTAATGAAGCATGACTTTGCACTTTGAATGTGCAAGGCTCATGCTGAAAGATGGTATAATGGAAGTCAGTTGATTCAAGAGTTCATGCCTCGCCTCCGTCTTCAGAGATGAGGATGATGTCCACTGTGTACTCCAGATAAACAGGATTCCCAATGGAATACCAAAGCTTTGAAGATCTTCCAGCGTCCGCCTTAATGTTTCATCGACGACGAAGCTGAACAAGGATGGGGAAAGTGGAGATCCTTGTTGGACATCAGTTCTTATATGAAAGCTTTTGGAAAGCTCACCACATACAAATCTAGAATTATGTGTAAATAGGGACCGGATTGTGTTCCCAAATTTTCTCAGCAAACCCAGTTGATCACCATCATCAAGGACAGTAACATCAGTGTTGCGTGTAAATAGGGATTGTGTTCCCAAATTTTCTCAGCAAACCCAGTTGATCACCATCATCAAGGACAGTAACATCAGTGTTGCCACTGATGTGATGCTGCCGTACAACCATAAAGTTCGTTTAGTTATATATATAAATATATATATATATATACAAATGATTACACCAGCTCCAAGGAGGATATCCTTGTATTAATTCAGCCAATGTGGCTGAAAAGCGACTGGAACTGTGAAGGACGTCATCCACTACATATGCTAAAGTTTATCTTGGTCCGTCGGTTGGCAGC
>NW_008751716.1:1330539-1356505 GCF_000715545.1 Opisthorchis viverrini | reverse complement strand
GCAAGTGTAGTTAACAGAACTGATCAATCAACAGAATCGAACGCACCCTTGAAGTCAAGGAATACCAGGATTGTGGGTGGTCTGTACATGTGGTGTTGCTCTAACACCTGACGGAGTGTGAAGATGTGGTCAACGCAGCCTCTACCTGGTCGAAATCCCGCTTGGTTCTCACGAGTCAAGACTTCGCGTGCCGCCATGAGACGACGAAGAATCAATGACGCCAGAAACCTTGTCACAACAGGCGTCAAGCTCACAACTCTGTGGTTGCTACATTCACCGCAGGTACCCTTTTTGAAAATGGGTACCACTATCGATTTACCCCTGTTGTCTGGGACGGTCTCCTTCTCCCAGATACACCCGAATAGGCTAGACAGGCACTGGCTGAGGAATCCACCACCATCCTTGAAGAGAGCAGGTGGAAGGTCATCAGGACCAGCAGCATGATGAAGCTTGAGTAGAGAAATGCATTCGGACACTTCTGAGACTGAAGGCGGCTCCATATTTACGGTCCACCTTTCTGTTGAAGGCCAGGTTTCTGGAGTGGAGGTGGCAGATGGCCAGCTGAACTGCTGCTCCAAGTATTGTGCCCAGCGGTCTAAACGCTCTGCTTTGTTGCATATCAGGGAGCCGTTTTTGTCCCTGTTGAGCAATAGTTAACGGACTGATCGAAAACACACTTAAAGTCAAGGAAAACCAGCATTGTGGGTCGTTTGCACATATGGCGTTGCTTTTTCTCTTGACAGAGTGTGAAGATAAGGTCGACGCGGCCTCTACCCGGTCAAAATCTTGATGGATGCTCACCGGTCAAGGATTAGCGTGCACACTAGATTACAAAGAAACAGTGATACCAGAAGCCTTGTGACAACTTACACCTCTGTGGTTATTATGCTGACCGCGAGTACCCTTCTGAAAATATGCTATGTTATCAACTCAACTCAGTTTTCCGGGATGGTCTCTTTCTCCTAGATAGACGCAAATAGGCTGGATAGGCACTGGCTGGGGAATTCACCATCTTTGAATAGGGCAGACGGAAGGTCGTCAGAACCAAGAGCACGATGAAGCTCAGGTGGACTTGTACACTGGAATACTTTTGAGGCTAAAGGGGGCGCTCAATCACAGTCCATCTTTCTGTTGAGGACCGCCATTCCGGATTCGTCAACTGATTTGTTGTATAGAGTAGTGCGCCTAGTGGCCCAAACATTCTCCTTTGCTGAATGTCAAATATTCATTCTCGTCCCTGATAGTTTCGCTGAGGAGCAGTTGGACGAATCTTATGGAACAACATCCAATATTTCCAGCATTTCTTCGGCCTTTCAGGTCTACTAAGCTTCTCGGTCCTCAGGAACGCTAAGTTTCATCTGATGTCGGGTTGAGTTATGGTTTCGAGGAGGAAGAATCTGTCACCAGGCTTCCAGTAAAGCTATGGTCACATCAGAGACCCAAGGTTTGGATAAAGTTGATGGGTTGTACCGAATACATAATTTATGGCTTAGAGTAGCAGTTTGGATGTGTTCTCAGTGGCCGTTAATATCCAAGATCCATTCGGCAGACCCCTGAGTAGCTGATGCTGATAGTTTCATTTAAGTTCCTCGCCCATTAGTTTCTCAGTGGCTAAGCGAGGTATGAGTGCTTTGAATAGACCTTAAAAACGCGAAGAAAAGTGGTAGTGAGTAAGTGCATGGTGAGGATCCACTTTGGTATTCCAGAAGCAGCAACATGCAGTGATTGATTTTCACCACCGGCAGCTGACGGTGGCGTGGCCTATTTAGATTCGGGACTAGTGTGATGGTGATAATCACGTTGTCAGGCGATCTTCGCTATCGAGGAAATCGGTACTGCAAAGTAACAGTCTGTGAGCGATACACATCTGAAGTAGACCAGTCTGTGACGATACACATCTGAAGTAGACGATTTCCGTTGTTCGTGCGTCTCGTATCCAGACCAAGACTACCTCCCAGTTGGAACCACCAGTGGTTAGTCTAGCTATCTGGACGTTGTAAGAGAGCTGGTGAAACCAGGGTCAACTAAACGGATTGGTGGAAACGCCAACAGTAGCAGCTTCATTACCGTTATTCATTACAGCTATTCCTGATGGGTATATCCACAGCAGAAGCGATAAGGAGGAACGGATCCATAAACCACGGATCTACGCACAACCTGGGATCGGACTGTTGAGGTTCAGAAATTTTCTGAATCCTCTTTCAAGGTGCCCAGATCACGAGATGGATAGAAACCCTCAATGAGGTTGTTCTATTGGAATATGTCGATTTCGTGAATAGCATTGATGACCTGTCTGTAGTTATCACTTAGCTTTGTAGTTGTGCACTCATTTCGTCGAGCTCTGGGAGAGGTCAAACATATAGTGTAGTTTGGAGACCCCGAACTACAGTTTGACGCAAAAGACCGAGGTGATTGGTGAGTCGTTTCCTCTATTCTTACTGTGTAAAAAGTGATTCCAAGTTTGGTTTTTTCCATTTCGCCTTTTTTGTTTAGACCTGGACGTGAACCACACTGTGACCCTGTCATAATATTTGTGGACACTTTTCCTTGAGCCACCGTGAACTTTGTACAGGCGTAATATTCCCTACTTACTATTTGTACAGGATCCCATTTGGAATGACAAAATTATAAACCGGTGTATGGAGGCCGGCGAAATCCGACGAGTTGAGGTTTCTGCAACTTCATTATTTTACCATTGTATTCACAGTACCGCATTAGTTGATAAACCTCCATTTGAACGATTTAACTTCTGGGATTTTGCACATAATTCAACGTGGTTCATCTGACTGCTGGAAACAATCAAGTGGTACCTCTTGTTGGCTGCACATAGTTGGTGAACACTGCTACTATTCACCGCAATGAGCTTGATTGTATTCTGTTTTAATGACAAGAGACAATGAATCGCGAAACATCATCAACGGCAGATGGATCATCGATACCGGCCATCCATAAAATGTACCCCGTCTAGTGCACAGGTGATAACCTTGGACAGGAAAAATCTGATTTTAGTCGATGAAAGATTTGATGACGACGAAAACTGATTCCCTCTCCATAGCCATGACCAGCTTTGAGCAAAGAGGGGACCTTTTCTTGATACAACACAACTCACATAAGAACCGTTAAGACTCTTCGACGTTACATTACCGGTTGCGCCTTTCTTGGACCCCAGCAGGTAAATCTGTTCCACAAGTTTCTATCAACCATACTTACTACTTGAACACTGATCTGCAACCAATAAGGGTTTAGGCATGCAAGGTAGCTGGGTGCAAACAGGAGATCTCGGCAATTAAATCTCGTTTATAATGAGCTTCAAGATACTGAATTACTTTTTATGGCCCAATAATGCTTATGTTGTTACACACGAGATTCAGCTGATGTCCATGTAAGTATTCCGGTAAGTTGAAGCTGGGTTTGTGGTTTCATTAGTGACCAAGTGGAAAACAAGGTAGCTGGAAATTCGGAGATCACGCCCACTTCATGATCCCTGAGGATAAGGAGCCAGCAGTGCGTTATCGCAAAGTTTTAAGTGGGTTTGAGTAGGTAGAAAATGAGGCGGCCTGACGGTAGTGCACCAGATCTGAAAGGCTAATCTGTGTCACTTATGCGACAAACGAGCACACCAGCGGGGACAAAACGAAGCGTGCATCAGACAACGGCATGGGTGCTGGAGGTGTTAGCACTTCGGATGTTTGAGGCGCCCTCGCTGCCCCATTACTTTCTTTCCATCATACGTCTCTATTTATATACATTGAAATGGTTATACGACACTGAAGCACCAGTGTTCGCATCTGGTGCTACTGTCAACGAGTAAGCTGTTGATAACGAGGCAGCCTATGTGTAGTCATCAGTCATCACCAGGCACTGATGGTATCTCCTCGAATGGCGACGGAATGTTTGCAGGTGAACTTGCAAGCTCATTGAACAGATCAATAGCCATCAGATTGAACATCAAAGAAGCAAAGCCATTGAAACACCAAGGAAAAAAGAACACGAACAAAACTTACACGGACGAGTGACGCGGACAATTGGGATTCCTTGGGGGCTCCTATCCGACAAAGAACGACCAGCGCAGTCTCACCCCCTACTCGGACGCCACTTGCTTTATCGCGCATAGCGTTCATCAACACGGCCAGGAACGGGGGAAGCCACGACGGCACTGGATCATTGTCCGACAAATGGGACCGCCAAGCAATGTGGCTTGTCACTGTGGTAGTCAAAGACCGAATATCCACAAGATCGTGCATGAGGCCCTGATTGCGCATAAACAGAAGATCGGAACCGAAAATAAGTAAACATAAACAGGGAGTGGTGTTTTTAACCACAAAGGAAAAGCTGATCTATACAAAAATAAAATACTTCTGTAATTCCACTCTGTGCTCAGTGCCTCAAAGATACTCACTCCTCAAATTGGTAGCCATGTTCATCTTCTCAACATAGTGGATGGAGAAAGCAGTGGCAACTAAAATCATGGTAAAACCCATACACAGTTTACCGTTGTGGTGCACCCTTGCATTAAAACGCATTCCATACAATCAACTCGGTTTATCAGTAGGAACTAGGTAAAGGTTTGGGTTAGCTGGAAATATCCAACAATCTCATCTTAAATGGGAATGGAGTTGGTAGAGAAGGGAAACTCGAATACGCCAAACACGAAACGCATAGCAGAGGCCCCCCACAGATCAGAGCTGAACCGAACAGTCAACCACCAGTAAAAGTTCAGATGTAAGCATCCATGTTGAGGACAGAAACAATCGTAGTATTCCGGAAACGGATCTGGAAACCAACCTTGTTTAGGAGCTGCAACGGTCCGTTCAAGTCGTACTTGACGTCTGAAGTCTCTACGACATGTCCAACGAAACAGCCCACGGCTCGGAGACCAAGTTGGCATACAATTGTCTGCGTAGAGAGAAAAGGTATTTTATAAACATTAGCTGATGAAAGTCGGATGATTCAGCGACGGTATCTGTTTGGTGCATAGCTGTCGCGCAACCCTAAGGAAGCGCGAACGCTGAAATGCTGACAGATTGCCGGAACCTAATTGCGGGCGATCGAAAAGCCAGGACATGGCTTGAACAACGGGTCCACTACCCAGCGGTTAGTAGACCAAGGACCAGGAGAACACTAAATCCAGTCGAAAGGAAAATACTGAAATAAACGAAGGTCAGTCCACTCTAACCGGCAAGCGAGTTAAGCACCCACTCCTCAGTAAACACAAAAGACAATAAGCTTCATTTGCATTGCTGAGGGTCTCTGCTGCCACATTACACTCGAATAAGCATTTATGTATCCCTTAAAACGTCCAGGAATGTGCACTGATAGCTTTGGGCCAATTCCATCAATGTGTAGAGTCTAGCTGTGGACACAAGTAAGGATATGTGAAAGCGCAGTCGACATTTCATATGTATCCGACATTGGCGATTGTTATGAGTGCGACCACCAGCCACTAGGTCACACGATAGCGTATCTGCATATCGGAATGTCGCATCTGCCAGTATTCTGTGTATGAAACATTTCAACCCTGGCTGCGACTGTTGGATGATGCGCCACCTGTCACTCATTAAATGTGCGCTGCCATCCACTCCAGTCAGTCCTGGTGAGTGTCCCTGCCTAACCGCACCACTGTACTACACTGCCCTGGGTTGAGTGCACGACCGGTTCCCTTCCAACGGACCGAAGAGCAGTGAAGCTTTACGTATGAGAACACTACACGAGCCCGAATTTTGACCGTCTTATCCGCAAAAATTACAGAACCTCAGGTGGATCGACTGACATTGTCCACATATGAACGCTCAGCACTGATGTGCATGCCCAACTGCGAAAATTGAAGAAACAAAGGGGGTGTTGGGAAAGCAGTGCTTCGAAAACTGTTGGATTGGTGAAGTATATGCCCTCTGTCAAGGTTTTAGTTCAAACCACGAAATCTTAGAGTGACAACAGGCATCATAACGACTTACTTTATCAGCGGAGCATAAATTACTCAGCAATCGTTCCAGACGCGAGACGACTGGGGTGAGCAATGTTTGTGCGTTGATTACGGCTCCAGGGGCATGTTTTAGTGCGGTCAGTAGGATGAGAGCCTGGCTTTGTTGAAATGTCCAATGTTCATCTGCCAGTTCAAGTGGGAAAAATGAAGTTTTAGCAACGCACTTGAAGAGAAAGACGTACTTGGATCTTGTTTCAGGCGAGGATATA
Source organism: Opisthorchis viverrini (assembly GCF_000715545.1). Taxonomy (NCBI): domain Eukaryota; kingdom Metazoa; phylum Platyhelminthes; class Trematoda; order Opisthorchiida; family Opisthorchiidae; genus Opisthorchis; species Opisthorchis viverrini. The sequence goes on along the minus strand of NW_008751716.1, from coordinate 1,350,313 downwards.
AGCACTTAATACGAGGCTGAGTGACTATGTGAGAAGAGTTCGTGCCGTTTCAACTATAATTCTAGTGGTAGTCGTTAAATCGAGGAGCAAGAGATAACTGATACATTGAAAATGATGTGTCTCAGTAATGGGGTTCAGTCCTGATTTTTTCGAATGAGGTGGCCTAACACATTGCTGGACGATACGCCACCGAATTAGATCTATTTGTGTTTCTGGTGGACGAGTAATTACTCCCCTTGCAAACCGACCGAGATTACTCCGATTCCCTGACACCACGGCTTTTCATACAGTGCTCCATACTTTATCACGGTGTGACCTAGCGGCCCACTGAAATACCGTTGTCCATGATATATCGTTCCTAGCAAGCAGTGGTGGCTTGCGTTGTTGTGCTAGTCACGCGGTGGTCGATTTCCGCGTTGGTCTCGGTCATATCCTACGCAAACAGAGTATGCTGTTGACTGCACAATGAAGTTGTTGAATGAAACTGTCCGAGATTCCGACTAGAAAGTGTGAGCTGTACCAAAGGACAAAGTTCATTATCAACTGCATCACACTTTCCAAGACTTCACCAATAGAGATAATTCCTAGGTCTTCGTAGTAAAATTTCTGCATGGCATAATCCCTTGGTCACTACGGCTAGTGTAATCTCGGGCCAGTGAAATGTATGCTTTTCATACTGCATATACTTCCTCGTCAAGCTTTTTACGTCAAAACATCTACGTCGTTGGCAAAGGCAGATCACAGGTAGGTTGTCCTAACAATCTGTTAGGATGTGTAAAGTTTAGACGATGATGTGGGATTACCGAACTCTAAAAGTGGGCGTAAGGACAGGAAATAAGGGCACAGATAGCAACGAAAGAACTTGATATGGTGACAATTCAATGAATAATATAGACGAAATGAAGTCAAGAATACACCGACTCCAAACTCGCATTCCACTCCCGTTTATATATTTCGTAACCTACTGTATCTGGCTCTCCTAAAGGCATCCTTCCATTTCTTCGAGGCTTTCAGAACACTTTCCAGGTTTCAACATCCACTTTTTGATATCAAAGCGTTGCAGTATTGAAATTTATTGTACAGTTGTCCTACTCCGGAATCCACGTTCGGTTTGTTTCCACTGTTACGAAGCGATTCTCTTAGCCTGGACCAAGGGGTGCCACTTGTGGTATACCTTGGTCAAAATCCTTTTGAGAGCAGGTCAAAAGGTTAGTTGATCCGCCACCTCGATTAACAATCAGATATTCCCTTTTTCATATCGGTAACTAAAGCAACGTAGGCACATTTACTGAGTCGCACGCATGTTTTTCCTGGTTGTATGGTTCGGTTTCACCGTAGTCACGCATGCGTTAGACATTAGAATGAAAGGTACATAGTATCCTATTCCTTCTAATTTCAGAGTTATCTGCATTGCACCAGCTTGGGGTAGAAAGGTTTCCCTTTCCATACGTTCAGGATCACACGATTCTGCAAACAAACCCTTACATAGGCTTTTGATTTCATCGACTCTTCGATAGTACTACGCAGTTGTAATGATCGACTGCATTTATTTACGCTTTTCTGGCTTAGTGTAGTTGAGCAAGCAGTTGTTTCACCTGAGAACACTTCGAGTCAGTCATCTGAAGTGCAAGATTTTCTGCAATACGCTTGAAGTGAGAGGTGCACTATACAGTGTAGTATTGGATTGTTGTTCCGAAAATAAGTTATTTTTTATATCAACAAGCAGAACCAACCATTCCTCGAGGGAACCATCAGGAAATTTTGGTGTTCTTTGAAGTTGCCTTTCGACAGATGAGTTACGTATTGACTACTAATCGTTAGGCCAAACATCGGGAACCCCAGCGGGTGAAGAATTCCGGACCGGAACGGGGACTAGTCGGTACTTCGCAAGATGATTCCTACAGATCACCGTTGATAATGGAGACAATTTACAATCATAGTGAATACAACTGACGTTTTTTTAAGAAGGCACGAGAGTGCAAGAAACCTAGTAGTATAACTGAGCAATTTTCGTAAAGCAAGTCACTATCCGACTGAGATTATAGTTTCATGAGGCGGTGGTGCGATCCATGCTGGTTTATGGATCAGAGACGTGGCCCCTACACACAGAGGACATACGGAAGATGTCAGTGTTTGGTCATCGATGTCTCCGGAGCATTGGTCAGGTCTGGTGGGAACGTCGCATCAGTAATGCTGACGTGCGCCAGATGGTCCTAGGAAGAAGGAACTCTCCCGCGATAGATGAATTACTCACGCTTCATACGCTGCGCCGGTTGAGACATGTACTTAGCATGTCAGAAGATCGTTTGCCTCACAGAGCTCTTTTCGCCCAGCTGTGTGCTGAGTGGAAGCGACCGAGAGGTAGACAATGTATGATCTGGCTACGAAATACGAAAACACTAACCAGTAAACTAAGTCAGGTGCGCACCTGCAGCCCCCCTGGATGGGGAGCCCGGGACTCAAATCACCAGTGGTTACTGACATTGGCGGAAATGGCTATCAGTGGCGCTCGTGCATCAAAGCTATCGCCTTCAGTGCATAGCTACCCAATTTCTGAACAAACTGAGCATGCCTTCACCTCCGAGTCTTGGTTTTGTATCCCACTTTCCTGTTTTTCGGTGATCGAAGCTGTAGCAGCTGGAACCAATGTGCCTATGGTAAACGGTCTATAGCTGATAAACTGATTGAATTTATGAGGCTATTTCGAAGAAACGGACTAGAAATCTGGCCTTCGTAATCTTGATCAATAAAACAGGATTGCTATAGTTGAACTGAGTTCCAATTAAGTGGATGATGCTGTGCAAGTACCGGGTTGTTTTTCGATGGGATTAACTACCTGAGTTAACAGCGTATACTAAGGATGAAAATACCTCTTACATGGAACCAAATTAATGAAATGCTTAGGGGGTAAGTAGGGAGCGAACGCTTTCAAGAAAATACAGAAGCTCAACATAAGAGTACCCCATGCGGTGCACTATTCAACCACAGGTTAGTCTACCGGATATTTGTTCAGCCGACTGAGATTACTAGAGAATTTTCAAGTGGAAACCGGTTGTTCACCTTGGAATCGGAGAAGTTGAATTACTTCACCACAAATATGAATGTTGAATCCTACTACTGCCTGGGCTTCACCACCCTCCCAAATGGTCAGACATGGTAAGAATTATATGTTCGTGTAGACGAGGCCAGAAAAACCTTCAAACAGCTCCAAATCCCTTCATGAAGGCGCTCAGGAAACACTCCTTGAACGATACTCTGTATTCACCGGGCCACCATCGAATTCAGACTGCTGAAAACAAATAAGATCCGGTGTGTCCCAGCCGAAGATTTTTAACAGGCTCGAACTGTTAGACCATGGGTTTATAGCGAGTACTGAAGGTATGCTAGAGTGACATAGGAGCTAACATCGTTGTCAGAAAATACTGCATTGGTCTACGCCTTCACAAATTATTCGGCTGCAGTACCACTACCATGGTTTGGACATACCCTCCTCTAAGGTATCACTATCGCCATCAGATTGCAGAAAACGGCGATATCATACAGGAGGTGACTTAAAAAAACATGATTGCTAACAGTCAGGGCTGATCTTGCGAGTTTCTGGGACTCTACGCTGTCTAGGAGATCAGGCAATGGAAGGTCATATGCTCGGAACTCGCTTCCAACCATGCATCATTGGAAGGAACGATTCGGAGTTTATTTTATCAAGCTGGTTCTTTGCGACTGCACTATATAGATGTGCAAAGGGTTTCGTTGTAGGTAGGTGAATGACAAACAACCAGTTCTATCCAGGAAGACATCATTCAGACAAATTAGGTGTTGATGTAAAACCGAAAGACTAACTCACGTGCTTTGATTGTAGTCTTCGGAAATAGATATTGTTCCAATAGACGCACCGGCTGCAACATAGCATCTTCTACCGTCTCCGCGTTCGCAGGCGCGTNGGGCTGCGGCAACGGAAAACCAATACAAACGGAAGCTACCACGCGGATAGCATCTGCCAAAATAACGGGATTTATTTTCTTTGATTGTCCACCAACTCCCCTGAGATTTATATCATCCTCTTCGTCTTCCTCGGTGTCTCCGAAAGCCACATCTTCAACCTGCTGTTGCTTGGAGCCAGTATCTTGCAAGAACATGAGTGGAGCAAGCGAACATACTACCGAATTCAAGGCGTCCATTGTGGCCCGGCCACGAGAACCAAGTAGACATAAGCGCAGAGCATGGAGACTTGTTTCCCTATAAAAGATCGGACGCACATAAGCAATCAGACAGATACATCTGCGATTTAAAAAGCGTAATAAACAGTTAATGAGCGGTGTAAACCAAGAGTCCGAGGCTGCGAAAACTGTCGGTAAACAGGCCGCTACAGACGTGACGTAACAGAATTACCAGCAGGTTACTTACGGATAGGTGGCGATCCCAGTCAGCGTAAGAGCAGTGGCCGCAGCTCCAACGCTAGGTAGGGTGCTGTCGGGTTTCGTGATACCTGGGATACGTTCACCTGGCCAGTTACTCAATACCGTATGAGCCGGAACTCGTGCCAAGTCCATTAGCAAGGGATCTAACTTGGGAGTGATTGCAGCAACCGATGCCAGACCATGACATCCAAGCAATCGCATAGGACGGTGTGAATCACCAAGACACTTCAAGAAGGTAGCTTGCAACTGCGTTACGAATGGGCGGGCAGATTGCGAGCACTGAAATAGGATAAAAACAAGAGATAAAATGAGTTGTACGAAGAATTGATACCGTAAGAATCGGAACGCAGTAATGACCGGGTCAGGTGCAAGCGGACGAAAGGTAAGGGACAGCATTTAGGTATTTAACATACAGTAAACAGCTCGTATAACAGATACCCACACTTAGGAGTAGCTGTGGAATTCCCGTGGATTCGCAAAATGGACAGTGAACAACAATCCAGTGAAGGAAAAAATACTTGTCTGGAAGAAATAGTACGTCTCCAGATAGCGCCGCTTCGCTTCATGGTATTTACCACTCAGGTCGTATTCAATTTTCGCATTAAATGTCTTGCGACGTCAAACTTGGTACGATGAGGAATAGTGGGAATGGTGTGTGAGGAAGGGCTACCAAGTGAACACTGCTCCCACTCAAACTGACAGACTTTGTTTATTGCTGGTGTTGGGAAGTTGTCACAACAACACCGAGTCTCGTTCACTTAGGAACATGCGTAGATGTTAGCAAGAAAGAACTAGTTTGATCCTTACGAAAAGAATCTAACACCCTAATCCAGTGTTTTGTTTTGGAATGTGGGCCTTCCGGGGTAGAATGCACTATCACTGGAAGCACACAAGGTATCGCGAAATTTATTGCATCGAACATGTGATAAACTTGATGTCAAGGAGAACAGATTTGCTACACCTTTATTGTTTATCCAGAGGATGCGATAGTGCGTTACGAAGAGATGAGAAAGGTGGAGATACCTGGTGATGATTCAAGCGACCCATACATATGCAGAGAGTCGATCTAGCTTGAAAAATGTACGAAGATTGGCACTGTCCCTGAGGTGGTTACCTAGAGGCCTGGATCGACCATATTAACTCCAATGTTTGGGCAAACAGGCCGTCTGCAGCCAATGGCCCCATAGCCAACAAGCTTCACTGCCGAACGTGTGATTCGGCTGCTCCAATAAGAAAAAATATTTAAAAAAATCGAACTCATTCACATACAGTTGGAGAAAAGCAAAAATGTTGGCAATCACATGGAGCAGATTTGGGGAAGCCATCCTTTCGTATATGAAGCACGCTGACAAAGATGTGCCAGCGAACTTAACGCATTATCGTCCTGAGGAGCATAATAACTGCCTAGGAAGCTGCCAAACACACACGCCTTCACAGTTCCTAAGATAAAAAAGCATATCTTTGCATTGTGCCGTGTGAAGCGGAATGAATACTGGTTAATTTTGTAGACAGGGAGGAGATTCCAAAGATTCAGATTGGGAGTTGATCCTGAGTGAAAACGGAATGCGCTGGAAAGATGAGAGTCATTGTACGGCTGTTCCTTGCTCGTTCGGGATCACCAGCAGTACAGATATGAGGAATCTGCAGTAAGATTCGAAACTAGGAAATTTCAGCTGGAAGCTGGAACACTGCAATGATTCATCGCACTGCTGATCAGTCACTTGTGGCCGAAAGTTATAGTCTTCAGCCAATAGCTATAAGGGTGTGGGTTCGAATCTCACCAAAAATTGGTGAGACGCACACTGGCGATACGCAACAATGATGTATCGTTCCAATTGCAGAATCAAATCTCTTGTGAAATATTAAAGTTTCATATTATTATCAAATTGTATGATAACGCCTGGTAATGGAGACGCACCGAACACTTGATTTCTCCAAGGATCGTCTTCAGTAACTTTTGATCATCGATTATAGGATCTTCAATAGAGATTAGACCTTGTCAGTGAAGCCAATCTATGCTAAAAATCAGAGAAGCACTGTAGAGCTGTTTCGGGCTTGTTGGGAATGACCAGCGATGCGTACATCACGAAACTCGGAGAGATTCGAACCCGTGACCTTCCGGCCAGTGATCAGTCATTTAACAGTTTGTCAACCGGTCGCTGAACAGTAGTATGATCTCCTCTCACGTAGACAGAACAGTGCCAAGTGGTTTCGTCGATAGATCGGGTGACAAATAGACCATGATGTGTGAGAGCACAGAATCATGCGATAGGTCATCTTTAAGTCTGGAATATCTGAGTTTTTATTGAAAACAAGCTTACTAGCATGATGCGCGTCACAACCTTAACACAACCAGGTTTGATGCATATGGATATTTCTTCTTTATTGATGGCGCTCTATACCAACAGGAACTGAGGTTGGGCGAAAAACATGTAACTAACTAGCGGGTTGGTGAACTGTGTCTGTGTGTGCGTGTACGCGTAGGTGCTCCAGCTAAGATGAGCGCACTTTGACTCAACATAAGTCACCAAGCGGGAAGACCACAGCTCTGAGACTCGGTCGTTGGATGGATGAAGGAAAATGGGACAGTGACCAGCGATATTAGGCAAAAGTCCCAGGTTACTTCCCGTGTCAGCATTGTGACGGCGCTGGAAATCCATGTCAAACAGGAAATTTGGTTGCTCTGTTGTCAATTACTAGGGGTATCTTCAACCGTCGTCAATTATGGGAAAATGAAGGCATCATAATGAGGCTTATAATAGTGCCCCCCTCATGAAGACCGCTTGTATAAAACAATACTTTTTTGTATAGGGTTCTACGAATCATCGAATGGTACGGTTGACTATGAGCCTACGACTATGATCATGACGATTACAGGCAGTTGATTCTGCGACCGAGGGAGCCATGATGATGGAGAACTAAAGAGTGAAACGCCCTAATACGAGTACACAGGAACAGCAGCGAACGTACCTTGGTGATAAGCGAGGTCAGTGATTCGACCACAGCCATCCTAACTACGTTCGTTTGACGCTCTCCCAACAGTCGGATAAGTGGTCCGAGTACTTTGACCACACACCGCTGCAAAGCGGACCCGCTCGCGTGGGTGATACACTCAGAAAGTGCCTGCGCAGCCGGCTCCTTCACATCCGGCTGCCCTCGGAGTGTGCAGTCAGCGTAAAGTTTGACAAGGCTTGCAAGAGGAAGGTTGGGATCGGAGAACCCTGGAAGGAATGCGTCCTCACCAGATTTTCCTTTGGAAGTCCTGTGGAGCTCCGAAACTGCACCACGAATGCCTTGGCGCAGATCACTAATCTGACTGGTAACGGTTTCTGGTGTCCAGCGCTATTAGGTGGAGATAGAGGAAAAAGAGGTTTGTGGAAGCAAAACAGGTGAAAGCCCGAGTAGTTATACAGCCTTTATCAAAGATTACCGAGTTGGTATAAATCCCCGTGCTGGTTCGAAGGCTGAGCCGAAAGCGTCTGAGTTGGAGACAGTCAGCATCCACCTGCTTCTGAAAGGTGGCCTATACTGAAATGGAGCACATTAAAAACCAACATCGAGAGAAATATACTGTAGACACGATTTTACTCCGAGTGGTAGGTTTTCGAGTGCATTTAACTTTATATTATATAAAAGATACAGGGCGCACGATCTTCTAAGAAATTTATTCAGCTGCGATGTGACCACGTATAAGAAGTACTCAGAAATGAAAACAAAGGTGCGGTAGTGAAAGGTTGGGAAAAAAACAAAAGATTTCGACAAACGATGCCAATTTATAATGTTAAGCTAAGGTGTGAACAAGTCTCATTCGACTTACGCCAATCTACAGGCCAATCGGGATGGAGCTCAGGAGAGACAATATCCAGAAGGGCTGGTTCGCCACTATTCATCCCTATTATCATTTATTTTTGAAGAGCATGGTCACAAACATAAAAAGTGAGTGCAAGCGATGAATGCGAAAGAGTAACAGGAGAATATGGGAGAAAAGAGAGAAACGTCTCATTCGAAATCATGCCAAGGGCAGTGCCAGTCTGATGAGGTGAATCCCAAAGTATGTGAAGATTTTGGTATGGGAACACGCGTCTAAGGACCAACAACCAAAGAAAGGACAAACAATGGTGAATGCTCTTCAAGGCGCAGTGTGCGCTAGCACAGTCAAGACTCGCACATCAGGCACAAAGTGACCGTCATACTGGGTTTGGGGTGAGATTAAATGGCAAAAATGTACGTTCAACGCCATGTGCCCCGCATAAGTGTCATAAGTACGAAGGGAGCCCACAATGGCAAGCAAACACAAGTCACTGACTGCGACTTTAGGAAGTCCCAGTCCAAAGCAGCCTTAGCGGATTGAGGAAAGCAGATCCCTCGATAAGAGATGATCATCGGTTGGTGAACCAAAAAGTCGATATTACAACCGATGGCATGTAGGGCTGAGATTATGGCGAGGGAATGTTCATCAGCACCATACCTCTGCTTCTTCTCATTCCACACTATCTCACGTTTAGCAGTTCCCTTGCAACCCGATTATGACGAGCACATCTGGCCACAGACGGATGAATTAAACAACATAATGACTCAGTGCGGGTACTTGGTTCTAGTTGCCTAATAAATGTCAGTCGATTGTGCAACGAGTTCGCCACATATGAGAGATTTTGAGGGAAATATTGTCCAATCTCTCCAGGGTTAATAGAAACTTCAACAGACAGGAACTTAACCCCCTTATTTAGGTCCAAGCAGTACAAAATGTCCCATCGTCAATCACTGGTGTGCAAAAGTTCACTGTTGCGTTGCATAATCAGTGACAAAGCTCTTTCTCTATGCGGCCAGGTTTCAGAGGAATGGGTATCTTGTAGGACACAAGTCAGTCTGTCATGAAGAGACTGGACTTTACCGTAGTGTGACGGTTTGTGCACCTCAGCGATCCACTGAGCTATACTGGGGAGTGTCCGCATGAAACTCAGTCTCTCATACCAGGTTGATCAATGGTTAGAGGTCTGACAAACACAGTCTCCTGGCCCTCCTAGTTGGCGACTTGTTCCGTAGAAACGGTATTGCATTTGCATTTCCCGCCAAAGACCGCTGCCTTGCGGTTAGGCTTTTGAGCCAAAGGCTTTGGTTGAGGACCCTAATCGTCCTCCTGTCTATGTGTGGGCGCCCTGGCAGTATCCCAGCCTTCGTACAACCATGACATTCACGACTATACGGCAGTGAAGCATCGGTTTTGAACACTGATGTCATGCTGTCGATGATGATGATGACAAGTCAGTGCGAATAAGGCAGAATCTGATGCGCTTAGGATTTAGCATTCTAAATGTATCCTGCTTCGTTCGAAACTTGGGGAAGATGAGTTACAGTGAAGATGAATTGAAAAACAATCTTGAGGAAGTTGATTGAACATATCCAATAAACAATTCAAAGTTGACTATATCCCGCAAAAGTAAAACTCCGATACCTGAAACATTTTCTTTTCTGCGGGTAGGCGACACACAGCAGCACGTGTGCTACTGCAAAAAAAAATCACATCGAACTTATTTGAATAGTATCACATACATGAAAACAAAAAAGCGCACCGGAGAACCTTGAAATACAATGCGCTCAATGCACCAGACAAATGACTGGAGTCGAATGATGTCGCAAAGGGCGACACAAAAAGCCGGAACATGTCCTTGAAGTTGGTGTTAGCAACAGCAGAGATGGAAGAGAATTCCACTGAGCAATATGTTTCGAAGGTCAGTTGAACTTTGCTTACACCAAAATGAAGAATGTATTTATTGTATTAACCGATATCATCCACTACCTGCTAGCATCTGTATCGCTACTATCATACAAATACAATATGACGATAATGACCAACGGAATGATAACTGATATAAACGAGGTCAAACATAGGGATACACCAATCCAAACATTTTATGAAATGACCAATCCACACAGTTGTAACCTATTCTTCGAAGAGAAGTTTAGCTTAGTTTTCCAACCGTGTACAACTGTAAGCAGGTACAGGTTGCAACAGCCTTTAGGTGCCGACTGTGCAAGACGAATAATGGGATCCACAAACTCAAACTAGAAAATATGCAAAAAGAGTGGGTTACAGGTTTACAATAGGTGACTGAAACATCAAGATCATCAGAAACGGCAACGTCAGTGGACATTAAAGCTTCACGACAGTGGGGACGGAGGAAGCCGTTGCTCAAGTATTGACTGGCCAGAACAGGATGATCCAAGTGCTCTTAGACTGACGATTGTGAATAGTGATAATATGCGGGAAATGTGATTGCAGTGTAAATGAGACTGAACGTCGGTTCAGTACGGTTGCCGTTGGAATACGACCTCTTAGGAACTCGTGGCTAAATACTGATGGACTGTCAGCGTAGAACAAGCAAAGTGGAAAGGCGGACCACATGTTTAGGACGATGATTTTACACTTATCAAGTTTTCTAGGAGTGGGATGAGAATTCCTGGGGAGAACCACGTAGAAGTGGAACACCTCAAAGTATGCACAAGTTGATAAAGTAGTACACAATTCAGAGGTTTGGAGGATTGCAGCGGGATGACCTGGAGAGGCGATTAGCTTCCTGCGACAGAGTTTCAGGCCATGGGGATGGATGTTTTTCCCACTCTATTTGCGGACGACGTAGTTTTCCAAGTGAATAGCAAGTTTCTCAGGACTTGGTATCACTCACGCCTCCACGGACTTAACGCGTTCACCACAGGCCTGACATGATGGTCAGAGCAGTTATTCTTGGAGCAAGAATCACCGGACAAGTTGGGTGGTAAGAACTGTGATCAACTTCTGATTTCTATTCGAAGTGGCCTTACCACAAAAGCACCTGCTGCAAAACCCCTTAGGGATCTTTTAAGCCATGCGTCAGCAAGAAAACCCCAAGGGTTACAATGAAACCTCGTGTAAAAAGATAACTGAAGTGAATCTCGTGAAAGCGGTGGTCAGTTGTTATAGACAAAAGCCCTTTCGCAGACGAAGCGAACATTGAACGCGTATTTGATTGACATGTAGTCTTAATAAGGTGCTTCATATTCGAAACAAGTTTCCTTGTGAATCTGCTCGAAAGAAATGTTGTAAAACGGGTTGCGAATGTTACTCTGGAGATTGACAGATGAAGCCTAACTCGTACGCAGCAGCTGTTGTGACTTTTACAGTCAACCGAGTTCTTTTCCTCCAAGAAAAAATGAGCAAAACCGACCCCGAAAAACGATACTCACACAAATTTAGTCCAGATATCTTTACAAATCAAAGTCATGAAACCTATTATGCTTTGGCTTGAATAATCATGACAGTGTCCCAAATAAGCTAGAACGTTCAGTTTCGTCTCATGCAATCAACCATCTATCTAGTCGACCGTCGAATACTATTCACTTCAAATCATAAACCGAGGCCAAGAGATTAAGTCCTTCCCACAAATGGCGGGGTGCTCCAGTTTACCATGCCATGTTTTTATAAACTCCCTAACGAATAAGAAACGGTTGGACGGAACGAATCAAATGACACTTTACTTCAAATAAAACGACTAATATTTACGTATTCACGTTATTTTCTTACTATACCTACCCGGGAGCAGTTCCCGGCGTGCACTGACGTGATGTTATTAGTCATACGGTCGCCACCGATCTACCGGCGTGCAAGCCGTTAGTTAGGGTTATCACGCCACACATGATCACGACCAGAAGTTGTAGTTCACTTTGAGAAAAATAGAAGCATGGTGGGTGCTCAGGTGGACGAAGGCGACGGTCTGACTTTCTCAGAACACGGTTTATTTTATGACTGTGGCGCTCAAAGGCCGCCTGATGATTAGGTTGGAACGATACTCGTGTTATAGAAGTAGTTCGATTGACATGACACCCCTCATAATGTCAAGGGGTTTTACCATCAAAGAAATGCATACCTAGGTGAATAGGCAATTGTTCGGCAGAGAGAGAGAGTTCGAATAAATTTTCGTCACTAAATTGATGAGTGGTGTTGCATGCAACACGGTTGTCTTATCGATACACGTGCGTCATTTTGAGAAAACCCTACTGCCGTGAAAAAAAAACAAGAATCTGTGGGGTGAGACTGGAAAATTAAAAAGCTCGACAATCGTCACGTCCACTGTATTTAAACATATCTGACATGAAATTATAAGCACCCACGTGATTAGGAGATCCTTATCATAACTGCAGGGTAGTGCCGTGCCGTAGGGCGGATTGTGATTAGTAAAGAGGGATAAACGGGAGCAACTTACCTGGATAAATTGAGCGATTGCGTCATTTGGGATATTCGGGAGAGTTTGATGATTCCAAATGATCCCCCAAAAAGACCGTTGACCATGCACAAAGACAAAATCACGGTTACATCAATAATGATGTAATAGTAATTATGGCTTGTGTGCATTAGTTCCTTCCTCTGACGAACACACTGAAATGTTAACCTACCCGTCTGCGCCACCAGGGCGCACTATTCGGTTGTAAGGTTTCAGTAAACAAGTTGCCTCAGACACGGCCCAACATGTTTAGATCGGCCATCTAATCATTCATGACACTATGAAGCTTCTTAATCACTGGAATAAGAAAACGAAGGTGTTTCCGTCTAAAGGCCACGATAAGCTTGACAGCTGTGATAACGCAACAATAAGTATAGCTTGTGTGCATGTACCATTTCCTCTCAAATAGGGAACACTTTGAAACTAGCCCATCCATTCCACCAGCAGGTACAATCAGCTTGACCATTGCCAGGGCATGCGTACTATCAGAAATGGTCAAGCAGGTGAGCGTAAATTTGTCGGTTCATTTTTTAACTGTTCCGCGATCCGACGTTTTGAAGGTTACTGGTAAGGTAACCAATCAGTGGAATGGAAGACCCAGATCTTTTTAATCATACTGGAACTGGGTAACACAAGTATGGTACTAATGATTGTAGATTTGCCAATCCTACCTCTACCATTTCTCTGGCTGACGTAGTTCAGCAGTAGGTTCTGCGAGGCAGTAACGTGAATACTTCCCATTTGGTGGCAGCGGGCATATATCTACGGCTGGTTAACTTGATACGTGGGAAACGTTGTCATTATCTATTTAAAAGCGTAGCTTGGTAATAGCTGACACGGCCGCAGCTTGGCTATGCGACTCGGCACAATGCTGCTAAATGCAATGTGGACCAACACTGGGCTGGCCTTGGTCACGCAAGACCAAGTCACGCAAGGGATCTGCTGATTTAATCACAAAGCCGATATCAACTGCTGAATATGTGCCAACCTGAAAACGATATCCCGAAAGCACTAAGGTCCGCCACTTGGTGAACGACTTGACCCTTCCTACACTGGCTCTCAGTAACGTATACTATGTTGAACGACAAAATAATCGGTGCTTCCTAGCAATTCCAGAAAGCTACCGCTCTCCGGGATCGGATTGACCTATCCTATCTACTCATAACCCCTACCAGCGTAAATTTTTAAATGCTCTGGAAAAGCAACACTTGTGTTTCTTTTTTTATCAGCCCTAAGTGCAAGCATAGAAGGAGAACATCGTCAGTCCTTAGAGAACCATTGTTTCGAAGCTTCCGGAATCAACTAGGTATGGATAACCAAGAACCGGGATTTCACGCCATTTTCCTCCTACCGAAGTATGCGATAGGTCTGAGAACATTTAAGCGAATGACCTGAAGCACTGAAGTCGAACAAGACATGACGAATCAATACCAATATACAATACAAACTTCTCAATAAAAATTCAACACTCTTAAGGGAAATAGGTGCCATTGAAGTTTGCAACAGAATGAGAAACAGCGTCACGGATCAGCCACCAATGAAATTACTGAACAAAACTCTGGCCAGGCCGACTTTAAACGTCAGATATGGTTAGTTTATGCGAACGAGCCGAAGTCACATTCATCGACTCGACGGGATAGCAACGGAACATTCGACTCCAACGGACCTCACGTCAACAAAGTAAAGATCCCAAGAAGGAGAGCACTGTATTATAATACCAGTTTCCGAGGAATCGCACTCAGAACAAGTCCATAAAAAGGTACATCTTTCTACTTCTGCCGGATAGAAGGAGCCGCAGTATACTATGTAGTTATCCGAAGCATTACCCTAAACCTCCGTTTTGAGGCGCGCAAAACTCACAAAATACTTCAGTCAACATTAAAGTGTACCGAAGAGAAAAAAATCCATTAGCGCGATCCCAAACAAGCCGATTAATCAATACTTTTCGCTTTTTATATAAAGGCATGTGCGAACGGTTAACCTACTAACAATAACGCTGTGAATAGGCGGCCAATCGGTATCTACCCTGCAAGAGACTGACGTAGACGAATAGGAGAAACGGCTGTTCTAAATCACATGACGTGGTTCCATAGACAAAGAAATGACGTAGCAACTCATTTCAGGACATGTGAATTGCATGCTTCGGATATGTGAAGAAAGCGACTTGACAGATAGTTTACAAAAGACAGGGTAGTGTTCTGTGGCCTGCTCAAGTGGAATAAAATCACGGCTTAAAATAGAAGGGAACATAAAGATTACAGGGACTAGAGATGAGAGTTTCATGGCACAAACCGGAAAAACAGTTGCACGGCATTAACTGAACACTGCTGGATACGACCTTCCCCGTGAGTAAACACGCCAAGGTGTGTTGACAAGCGACAAGAAATGTAGAACGATTCACAAACAACCATATGACGGACACGCACAAGGAATGACTGCAGTAAACTTTAGATTGTTTGATAATCGTGTAGCTGGGGTGAGGATATTATACTAGCAACCAGAGGGTGTTAGTAACAAGCACCACTATTTGTGAGGATTGAAGTGGGTGCTGCGAAGATGTGTCGGCACTGAAAACAGCTACGCCGGCTGGTTTGAACAAATCCCTGAAAACTAATAGCAAGGGTTTGATACCACACAAATACGCTACCCAAAGGATACGGTTCAAGGAAAACAGATTTGAGCGGCACTGGTGCAGCCACGCGAGTAATTTTTAAAGAAAGGTAATTAACTCCAAGATATTCTGCTTACCTTGAAGAGCGCTTCCAAACAGTCCCAACTGCGGGAGAGCGTCGGAGTGTCATGGAGGGCAAGCAACCGGCAGATGTTTCTTAGAGCCAATGGGTAAAATTCACGTAAAACCTTGCTCACAGATTCTTTCGAGTCTGGGATGTCTTCATCGGCACCTTCGTCAAGATTCGAGTCCGTATCCATATCATCGCTGTCTTCGTCTTCATCCTCATCTTCACCATCCTCATCCTCATCAAAATCCTCATCTTCTTCGTCGCTTTCATCCTCCTCATCGGTATCCTCGCTGTGTCTGGCACCAGCTTGGGTAGAACCGATCGTCTGCCCCAGAGTGGTGGCCATCGGAACGGCTTCTACTTCCGCCTCTTCGAAGCTCACATTCAAATAAGCATTCAACAACCGTAAGCATGCTGTCCTGTAAGCCGGGGTGCCAGCAGTAACCTGGTTCGGGGTAACTGTAGGAGCTGAGCCTCCGGTAGTAGTGGATGTGGATGATGAACCAACAACGAGGCCACTAAGCAACGTATTGAAGATGTATCGCACACCAGCTAGATCGTAGATACAGATAAGCACCTCTGCGCAGTGCGTCACGTCCTTTAAGTCAAAGAATAATGAAGAAAAGATAAACAAGAAAGAAACAACTTCTTTTTCGTATACCTAGGAGTAAAACCCGATAACAACCGCCGGCGCTCCAAACACGCTAGCAACAGCGACCTTATTGAATAGCCATGCATGCCACTTGGCTGCTACTTGGGCAGAAATTCAGAGTCTAAGGCATTTCTTGATCCGCAGTGGAATTTACGTATAAAAAATGACATGAATAAATTGATGACTGCCTTCCAAATTTAGGCGCTCATCACATGACCGATTTGTTAGAGGTTTGCGGAAAATCAAAATGTTCGGACATGCATGCGTCCTTCTCAAGTGCCAAACCTCTGGAACAGCCAAACCTTGTTGTCACAGGCTCAACGGATCTGCAACCAGATTCCACAGAAGCTGCGCTGCACTTCATTAAACGACAAAACCTCGTAGATGTGACCATGTATGCAAAAGGACAGTATTCACAAGGAGAAGAGCCAACCGCTCAGTTTCAGCCCGACAATGTAAAAAAAATCTGCAGACTTCGGGGTTCTAAGCCTGATTCAGGCATTACAACTACTTTCAATTATGGGGCCGAATTCCACTGTCCATATCAGTTTGAATGTAACCACAGAGAAAGTCACACAGAAAGAACCAATTCAAGACCATAAAGGAGAATCGCGTCTCCCGTTGGGTCACGAACCCAATAACAGATACCTGCAGTCAACGCTTTGCAAACATCTTTTGCTCACAAGTCAACGGGTCGATTTGGCGTCAGCGTCCGTCATTCTGTTCATGGATCAAAACTCGAACTGGCTGAGGTAGCGGCGATCGACCGATTCATTCCTGCACTGTGTCCAAAGGACGTAACTCTTGAGTTAACTCCGATTTGACCTATATCACACAAAGTCGATGGAAACTCTGAACAGCCGGCTACTACTTCTGCTCTTTTTGAAATTCACCAGGTAGGCCTGTCTACCGAATTACCAGAAAGCGTATTTCCAAGCTGAACACGAATTCGTCCATATAGTGGGAAAAATACCCATTTGCAAGTAAAGTTGGTATTGACACGAGATTCAGCTGAAATTCATCTTGGTCTACAATTAATAATATTCTTCTATTGCATGCACTGAACAGTTGGAAACGACATTCAAAGTACAGAGGTTTTCAATAGGGCTATGAACAATCAATTGCTGGTTTGTCCTTCTCAGGGCGAATCAAGTAAGCTAGTTCATTTGGTTCCTTCTGTGTATTGACTGTTCAGTTAGCAACCGCGTCAAGAATAGCTTTATTTTATTTCGTGTTTTCGGTAATCTATTATTGACCAACCATTTCGAAATGGGTCTAATTATCAATTTTCTTCTCTTGATCATGTTTAAATTACCGAGGTTACATGACCGTTAGAATAATGCCCAACTGATGCCATATTAAGTTGAGATGTAGTATATTCTATGCTACTGAAAGGCGTAAGGACCTTGCTCTCGGCTCTTTTCCATGGCTCTCTACTAATACCCCAACTCGTTCCTGCCTCCACATTATTCTTTGTCACAGTATACTCTTTGCAAGTGTACCACAGTTGGACACCATCGTCTGTTAAAATACAACTGATGCATACGCTGATAATCAATGAAAAATCCAAAGGAAACCACGAACTTACCTCTTCATGATCTGGATTACAATCTGCCTGCGCCACCGTGGTCAACAGCGCGGGTAGGATGCGATTCAACTGGCGACTCAACGCATCGCCAGCCACAGTGGCTAGATAGGCAAAAGCTTTGGCATTGACAGTCGGGTAGATGAGCTGTAATAAAGAGAAAGTAAGAAAGAGTTGTATGAGTGAAAAAAGTGGCGAATGTAATTGTAAGGCATTCCAAAAAACAAAGCTGATATTATTGTACCTTTGTTCGTGCCGTCCAAGTAGCCAGGGACTAATAATAGCAAGGATGAAATATCAGGAACCTGCCCATTGTTCCGCTGGCAAATAGTCTAGGTATCTCCAGCCGTCCACTTCAATCACATTGGCCACCAGGAGGCGAATGTGATAGCTGTTTGAAATCCACTAGAAAAATGCAAGGAGAATCAAGCCTAAGCGCTATACTGCCCAAAATGAGCCCTCGAACGCCACAGCACTAAAGAGGAAACGAGTAATGCCACAGTTTTGCTGATTACTGCATTCTTGGAATGACGGTTTCAAAGTGGACGGATGAAAGCATCGGGTGCTATATATCAGTTGACAGTTTACTAGCCCTCCTTTGGGAGAGATGACAAACCGTGATTCCAAACCAACAGCAAGAAGGACAACAGTCAGGTGTGGTAGGTGAGATTAGCTCGGGAATCAAAAATCCATGCTGACGATACTAAATAACTGCACTTGAAGAATTTTTCACTGAATTACAGGTCGCACTTGCGTGTGCACAGGCTAGAAATGCACACTTGAACAAAAGGCGAGGCGATATTTATAACTGCACCTGAGAAAAATCTCCTTGCCACTGATGTTTTCCGACATGCAAATCGTAGGCTTTTAATATGCTGATAGAGCTGTACATAGCGCGGGCTGTATCTGCCAACAGTCACTCAGTCGCATCGACCAGTTTACTCTCCAAACTGTGCAAGAAGCCAATGCTGTGAAAACCGTATATTGTAATACACAAAGAATTTCTTTAGAGTGATCGATCAAACCCTTGGCTTGGCTCAACTATGCTTTCTAAAAGGTTAACCTCCACAGGAATGATTATTTTGCAATTCATCATCATCAACATCATCGACAGCATGAAACCAACGTAAAGACCAAGGCTCGCACAATCGATTATTCGCCTGTCTGGCCCCTACAGTTTTGAGGCATCACTTTTGAGGACTTAAGGAGATCAGAAGTGAGAAAAGACCCAACTGAAGAGATGCCAACTGCTTCCATGTGCGACTGCTGCCTCAACAAAGCAATACGTAAACGATGCAGAGAAATTGGATGTAATAATCCACAATCGCCTACTTCAGCTGTTTGGGTACGTCATGCGGAAGACTCTACGGAACTTATGGAACAAATGCTCTCGATTTCCGCATAATCGAACTGGCGGCGTCGAATTAACAGACAAGTCAAAACAAGACCCAACAGAGTTCACATGGGTTTTGGTAGACTGTCCCTTCTCCTAAACAAGTTAATGAAATGCGTCGAGGAAATAAGGACCGGGTCATCATAAGCGTTGACTTTAATTCAGAGACCTTGATGCGAGATATGAGTACGATGACGATAACGATGAAACGTAAAACAAAGTGCAGTTAATCTGAATCCCAGAAACGATTACTTGTAGTGCGGAACGTGTGATTAACGGGGCTTTCTAATGGTTGCCATTTTCCCAACCCACAAGAAGTCTGTGCCCCCTGGATACCAAGTTCGTTAGGAAACACTAAATGGAACACAAGGCGGATCGAAATATTCTATGGAAGATGCGAGAAAATATAAGCAGATGCTAAGTGATCACGATGTGCACAGGCATGTAGTGGGTGGAGGATCAACAGGGCTAGGTCGGCAAAGTAAGCATCAGACGAACGTGGAAGGGACAAGTCATACACATGCACGTCAGCCGCCCGACATACGGGTGTATTCTTATCTTCATTTCTGTTGGCTACGAGCCTCTTTCAGGGCTGAGCATTCAGTCACTTCACAGACAAACTACCTGGAGGAAATTGTTCAGTTGTTTAGGTGCTGGATTGTGACAGGCATGATCCAAAGAAATGCTGCACCATGAAGAATCCCAGGGGAAATTTGACGCTGACATCTAT
>NW_008751716.1:1287526-1330459 GCF_000715545.1 Opisthorchis viverrini | reverse complement strand
ATTGGTGTTTCAGAACATCGCATGCGTCTGGAGGAAACATCAGATAGGTAAAGCTGAAGTCAAATGATATTCGGAAAAAAAACACCTCGTCCAAGATAGATGAGATGGTCTTACTCCATAGCTTGCGCTCGCTTGGTCAAATGCTCCGTATGCCAGTCAACGAACCTCCTGGTAGCCCTGATTATATAATCAAGCAAAGGACGGAAGCGAACCAAGGGAGACCGAGCACTGACTTGCCAACGAAGTATGAAAGTCCTTAGCAGAAAACTCAACGACGCTGCTTAGTGCCACCTCCGAGACGAAACAGATCAACGGTTAGAGATATTGGTAGATACGGCCCAGTCGCGCATTCATCCAAACTGTCTCCATCAATGCATAGCTGCCATGCCCCTCGAAAAAGGCAAGAGGACAGAGATTCGGCCAGGTTACAAAGGCCTGGGGGAGGAGTTGTCTATATGTCTGGGTTGGGTTCAAACGATGGACCTTCCAGTTTGTAACTTCGCGCATTAACACTGAGTTACCTCGATCTCTCAAAGTCTGAGAGATTTCGTATGGTCACATCACTTCCGTTTCTTCGTGTTCTCAATGATCGTACGAAAGTGAAGTTGCAGCATTTACCATAATGCACGGTTGTTGTTGACAACGGTAAAAATAAACAACGGGATATATCCCAATGTAGTTTGGCGCAAATGAACAAAAAATGTGGTTTGTTTCAAGCTATATACGTAATTTGCACACAATGAGATCAAAGTGCGCTCGGGGTAGGTCTGTAAACGCTGAACGTTAATGTCATACTCAGCTGATAAGATTCAATTATGGTGAAATGCGTGGTGGATTGTATGTTCGATTATATTCGTTATCTGGTGCTCACAGACACATGGTATTCAGAACGCAAACTTACTTTTGGAACCAAATAAGGCATGACCGCCTTACCCTTGACAACAAGCAGTTGTCGAAGGCCGTCCAGTGCATAAGGACTTGTCTTCGGATCATCGAGCTGCGCCAGGATGTCTGGAAGGACACCATCCAAGCATCGAACACCCAACGCACCGTAGAGAATTTCAAATGTACGTGCACCAGAACGACGTACTTCGGGGAGTTCGTCACAGAGTGTGCGGCGAATAGGAATCAGCAGACTGTCTGTGTAGTTAAACAACTACACCAAGTAGAATACAAACGGGAAAAAGATAGGTCACCGAAGGATCGAATAAACAACAATTTTACCGCACTCAACACACCAAACTTCATAAGACACCCACGATGGAAGTAACGCAAGTAATCTTACAGTGAGCTTAGCTTAGTGGTTTATCTTGAATGGCAGACAACAGACTTAGAACAGCACAAAGGTTCCTGTTTGAGCTGCGTTCTTGATCATGTTATGTGCGTCTTCAAAAATTTAACAGCACAAGCTACCAATTCTGGCTGAGAATGGTCACGCAGTAAACGAGAAATTCACTCACGCTCCCGTTCCATTCCACCCATACACGGCATACTAGTTGTTTGTTTTGTTAAGGGACCCACTCGAATCAGCTCTAGCCATTCGTACTACATAGTCGCAGTAGATGAAATCCTACTGAAAAGTCAGAAAGCATTGTGTGAGGAGAAAGACAAAAAATAGGCGGGTGGATGGTGATTCACTGAGGTTTTGGAGATATTTTCTCGGAAGCATGTGCATTCTAACGTTTGGAGGAAGTACTGAAATGACGTAATGCTTCAGCCCATGTGGTGAACAAACTGGAGACCACTCATGTGGGCCAAACACAATATTCCTTTGACTGTTTTGGGAAAGTAGCTAACCACCCGGCTATCTGCTCAGTAGGATCCTTGTTGAAGGATCGACTATAACCAGAACATCACTCAAAAACTGAAGCTTATGCCAACTCTCGTATGCGTTGATGATGTAGGAACCAGGTCAGTTCATTTCCACATATCGTCCGAGCAATCTTGAGCATTACTATGTGTTCCTGTCAGTTTTTCTCCCACACTGTCACTGTGAAGTCAGCAATGCAAAAGCTTGGTCGTGAAATTCTGATCCTTATGTGTGTGAGATGGATGAAATATACAACCGTAGTAAAAAGGAACACGTTCATAACAAAGTAATGCGACCGCAGATTGCCCAGCAAAGACACTTTATACCCAAAATGTATCATCGTTTCAGTGAAAAAAGTGTATCACATTTCGAGCTAATGACTTCAGCCAAAAGGTGTGTGAGCATGAATCTGAATCCGATTCGAAGAAATCAAAGTCTTTGTTGGCATCCACTGGGTTAACAGTCATTGTCATAGAGAAAAGTTATTTCCTGTTCACAGAACAGTAGAGCAGACCGACTTCACGCTGTATCAATCCACATGAAAAGCATCCAACCGAAACACGCAAGTCATGATCTTGATAGTCACTCGGACCACTGAAATTTTGAGACCGGAGCATTAATTCGAAGCACAAAGTTCAGTGAACGGAAAAAATGAAGACTGAAGTGTTAACAGTTCAATTTAAGAAGTAGCAACGGGGAAAGACGTGCAAGCTGCTTAGTGGGCACCTCTCCAACAAATATTCAACTGGTTTTAGGTGTCCACGGCCAGAAATCAAATCTACTATTCAATGAATGTAACTTGAGGCATTATCCTGACCACGACAGGCATGAGGTGAAGTGGAACAAGGTTTATGACGAAACCTAAATAAATCGTATTATCGGGATGAGTGGTAGGTAGATCAAATCGTCTGAAACGTCCCTTTGTTCCCCATACATTTTTATTATACAAAGGTGAGAGCAAACTTGAATGTGAGGAAACTCCCCGAAAATACGCGAACTTGAAGATGATGGCACCAAGTTGGGTACGTTCCTCAATTCGTGGCAAGCTCCGTTTAAAGACTGTCAATACAAGGTCATGGAGTGGTGAACTACATCAGTTTCCCATAGGTTTCGCGGTGGTATCTCCCAAAATGACAGCGTAGGCCGTTTACGGCCTCAATGACATGGAGCCGACTACACAGAGGAGGCAACCAAAAGACTATCAGGTAAGCGCGTTGTGGCGCTGCGGTGACCCGACAGGTCAGATCCTATGCTTGCCACTCAAATGTATCGGTACGAAGTGGTGAAACCTAAGGAAAAGTCATTCTGTATGGCCAACTTGTAAAGACATTGACAGGCCCTTAGCGTGTTGTACGGAAGAGATTTTTCACGGAGCGAGGTAGTTCTCCAAGTAGCCCTCAATTTTTCTGTATTCTTTGGGACACAGTTCGCCTTGAAGGTCCTGACAAACATAAAGCTTTCCCTATGAAAAGCGTAAAAGAACTAGGATCAAGCAGGGCATCAGGCTGATGGAAATTTGAGGACTTCTGCTACGTGATGAAACCCCCCTCCCAAGGAAGGCGAAACTGGATGTAGGCTGTCGAAGGGGTTTTCAGCAACCCAATGAATGGTGTGTTCCGTTTACATTACCACAATTTGGAGGCTGGTGGGGGAAGTACAGTGATCCCAAGTTACAATCATATAAGGCTAAGCTAAATCGGGCGGGAGGAAGGTCCATCACCGGAGGGCTATTTGATAGATCTTAAAACTAGTGACATACATAAGTGATCTTGCTGTCTATTCTAAATATCACATGCCAGCGGATGGCTTACATCGAATTTGGTAGCATAGAAATAATTGTCCTCGAGCATCTCGCATGGCATACTTGCCGCTGCAGAAACCACGTGAAGCTAGCAAGCATGCTTTGGTCCCCATGACGAAACACTCGAGGACAGTCTGTTCACAACTAGGAGAATGTAGGTGCCAAAAATAGATATCACGATCGTTCGCGACTGACCACGAAAGTACGGGTGCGTGCGTTCAAGTCCACGAAAGCAGACATACATAGTGAATAGGTATTATAGGCGATCACAGACACATGTAGCTCTACAGCGAAAAGTCGATGTTGCCGTGTCCACACGCACACAAATGGCGCATGGAGCACAGAAAACAGTGCACACGAAGGTGATAGACAGCCAAAGAGCTATCAAACGGATCGAACACGCACGCGAACGTGCTATAAATACTTGTTTGTGGATGGTGAACAGACACATAACACTTTCATTAGTCACTTCGGATGAAATTAGTCAGCAAATATAGTGTGATAAATCCGCATTCCAAAATGAAAAGTGCAAGAACCTGATCAGCCTATACTGGTGTGCAGGCAAGAGGCATTTCAAACCAAGATGACGAATTCAAAGAATAGAGTATACCGGTTATCTAAATAGCCGTACGACCTGTATGATGGCTGCAACAAGTTCCCTGAAGCAGTTTTAAGGGGTCGCTTTTCATCTGCTCATAATATACCCGGCATTGTCTGCCAGTGTGGCGGAAAAGCACACTGGTAGGCTGAATGGGACAAGCAACGCTCTCATAAGTCGTTGTCTCATAAACCCAGACAATTTTAGCCTACATCCTAACAAGAACCGACTTGGGTTCGTCTTCAGCTGTTAGGAAAAATGAAGGATAGCACGGAAAACGGAAGACCACCTGTTCTCGGGGACAATTGCGCATAAGCTCCATGAGCCCTGTGCATACGCCGCGACGATGGTTGGGTTCTGGGGAATTCAATCCAGCCACAAGGAGTGGAATAATTTCAGGCAAAATTCGTTCACCCAGTTTCCGCACCACGTCACCAAGAGCCCGAGCAGCAAGCTGGAAAAAATGTGGAAAAAAATACTGGGAGCTGGGAAGTCGGTTCCAAGGTTACGCATTCTGGGCATCGGCCCAGAGTGCATTACATATGATCTAGGTGAAAGGAGTTATCATAAAAACTAGTATTGTCACCAGTCCTTCGGTGATGGCTCAAAAGAAATACAATCGGAAGTTTCCATTTGCTTATTAACCGGATTTTTTATGTGATCCAACTCAGCTACCGCTGAATGAAGAAAAGAAGTCAGACTGATTCCATATTACATTGCAATTATTCTAAGGTATAACTATAGTCGAGATTTTTTGGCTCACAAACCGTGCATCGAAATACGATGGCTCCATCTGCTATCGCCGAGGATAACGTTCAACTTAAAAACAGAGCATTAGGACTACTCCCACAAGTTTCTGCTATCTGAACATATTGACGTAATTTGGAGATATTTTGTTCCCGAAAAGGATGCGTTTCCAACGGGATGATTTTAGTCGATATCGACGGTCAGTTCTCTTTGGAAGGAGAACGGTACGAAAGAACACGGATGACTAGGTACTATTGTGAATAGTTTCATTCTCGAACAATGTATGCATCATTTAATGGCATAATTGCTCCAAGCACACCCGATAACGGTTCCGTCGTGATTAATAGAGCATCAGCTAGGTAGATCGCATATTACCTGATTCAATACTTTTCCCAATAGGATAAATCGATGGTTGTTGTCCTCTAGTCATTCAGAGAATCGGATGGATTTCTTGTTTGTTAATTTGATGGACTCACACAGTCAGTGCTAAACGCCACAATCACTTCCATCACCTTTTTCACCTATATTTGGCTTTCAAAAGATCCGTCTGCCTAAACAGCTATACTGTGAGGCTAGACCTTGGATGATATAAAGGTTGCGGAGGCAATCCTATTCTCGGATATTTTAAGCCACATATTTTCCGGTTGATAAAATCCTTTCCCGAAGTATAGCCCCGAATTCAAAATCTTAAAAGAAAAAGCTAGAACAGAGAACAGGTAATTGGACAAGATACACAGAGCACTGGGACTGATGGGCTCAAACCCTCATGGTCGCGGAAGGGCATACATCAGATCTGGTTTGTGTGAAAGTGAGTGACCGATAGTTGGTCAGTATAGCTGGGACTAGAACAAACAGTACAAGTTGAACAAAAGTCACTCATATCATTCTGCCACTATTGTGTGCAAGTATCACATATGTTTGGTAAAACAAATGGTGAAGTAACGTGTCGACACTGGTTTCGTAGTATTCTTGTGAGTTACCATTACATGCTATTAAGTACGCCAAATGAGATCACCTGACAACGTTGTTTTGATCTTTCTCCAAAAGATGTGGCATGAAACTGTTGCCATCGCTGGTATTGTTGTTGTCCCGGAGAAACAATTATTCAAACAGAAGATTATATGCGTTTACATTAGATCCTATTTCTCTTCCAAGGATTATCTTTTGAAGAAATTTGTTTATTCTGCGGGTAAACAGTGCTCGGAACTTCGCACCATAAACTGAGTAATTTGGCAATTTGTTGGCATAGTTTTTAACGTATTTATGTGGCCTCCTGGTATTGCTGGTCGAGATTTTGATGGAACGAAAGGTATGGGATTCAGTAATTCAACTGACAAACCAGCGGCTTTCTAGCTCGTCCGAACCTTTGGACTACAAAGTGACGCTGCTGATGAAATAGCACGGGGGAAGGGTAGTTTAAGCTTCAGGATACACGCATCTTCCATGCACCGATACCAGCACATGTGCCTCTAATATGGTCTCGATGAGGATGAGCACCTTGGCAAGGACACTATGGAAAATAACTCTTTGAAGTTAACTCACGGTTTCTAATCGAGATACCGGCTGGACCACCGTACCTAAAAACAGTGCTTGCCAGAAAAAGAAGGCAGGTCATCGCTACTGGCGAGGATTTGAACCACTATGTGGAGGTTTGCCTCTTGTGAATTATTCAGTGAAGGTCTGCTCTTACGTTGTTGAGCCCGACAATGTGTACGGTACATAAATGCCCTACGGGCTAATCAAGACAGGTTCAGAACACGTTCCCATCAATCGTTTGAATATGAGTTACTGTGCGCTTCATCTTCATGCCTTTACATATAGCTTCAGGAGACCAAACCGATAGAGTGCAAAGGTATGCGTGGCCACTAGCATTGTTGAGCAAGAACGCTTTACCTGATGCCCGTTTGGCTGACAATCTGAAGTCCAATAGGGTTTACGTCCACCTAATCGCAGCAGGTGGAATTCATGCGGATAAACCTCGTTATCTGTTTTGGTTAAAAGCATGATGTACGAATTTCCCTCGAAAAAAACTTTTCCGATGAAGTACGTCCAGCAAGAACAGTTTTTGTGAACCATACTGGGTAAGGTGTGAACCTAGTCTGACTGTGCTGGTTGCACCAAACCTGTTGCTGTCCAACGAAGCAGTGTATCCTATTGCGCAGCTGTTATACCCTCTAGTGAAATTGAAATCTCGCGCGAATCCACATAAAAACACGCAGCATCTAATGCCAATGGTCGCGGTTACTCAGTCTATCCACTATATCCTCGGTTCCTTTGCCTCTCAAGTCAACTGCGAATTTTCCTTCTGTTTTTCTACTGCCATGGCCGAGGCTGTACTGAGCACATTATGAGATTAATTGTTGAACAGCATCGCACGTAGCATAGTGTTCTGTGAACCCCGCGTTTCCTTCGAATGCCAGCAAAGTGTTCATCAACGCTCTGCTTAACGAAATTCATTAACATCCACATTTTGTTTGTCCAAGCATCGTCTTGAATACTTTCCCTGTCCGCCATTAAAAAAACTTTGTTGTGCCAAGTTTTCATTTGACTACAAAGGGGCGATCACGAAATGATGAAATTCATCCCTTTTCAGAAGAAGCTTAGCTGTGTTTATGATCAATGCACCAACTGATTCCAAGAAACACGATTCGGAGCACTCACAGCGTTACTCATTTGTGGGTACTGACTAAATGAACCAAACCGTAGATATAAGCAAACAATTGAATGAAAACTTTTGACAACAGACGGTCTAATTTCGTCGAAGAACTGGACATCAATGCTGTTCCGTCCATGCTGAAATTGTTCTAAAGAAGCATGCTACGCGCGAGTGTCAGTGGTTCGCCTGATCATGTTCGGGGCTGTTCCGTTGAAGCATCTCACAATAAAACAACGGCAAAATCGCCGTCTTAGCTGACCAACCACGAGCAGTGCAGACCACAGCACAATTTAGCAGTAAACTAACATTATTGTGTTGGCGCCACACACTATCCGAGTGCGATTAATCTCCCTGTTGATCAATGGAAAGCTGATTTAGCATAACACACTGACTACGAACATTCGCTGACGTCGCCTGATTATCAATTAATCGAGAACAACGGAGTGGCTGTTTAATATCGTCACAAAGTGCCCATACCAGTTATCAAGGCGATTGGAATATGAAGCTCAAACGACCTTCGCGAGAAGTATGTAAGGGCCAGTTAGATGTGGAATGTGGGAAAAAAGCATCACAGAAAGAGTATTAAGACTAGGTGATATTTGACCAAGAGAAGACATACTTGTTGCTGCTCACGGTTAGAAGTACCCAAAGTGTCTAGAATCAGGCGTATCAAAACCGGCATGATTTCACGCAGTGTACGCGACGTGTTGGGAACAACAACCTTCCAAACATGTACAGCAACCTGGCGTACAAACAGGGACGGATCCGAACGAACCATGTGCAGCCTGGCCAGGACCCGATCGTGGCGTTCGGAGCCCATGATCGCACTGAGGCGCTCATGAGCTGCAGAAGTTCCGAAAGTGTCGTCCTCATCCTCAGTCTGTAAAAAATTTTAGAGCAGAGAGATTGTCAGTGACTGCATATAGTGAAAAAATGAACTAGATGAAAACGAACAAGAGCGCGCACGAAAAGCGATTGCACTGGAGATACTGCTGTCATTCCGGACCAGTGTCAGACGAGCTGAGAAGCTGATAGAAACACCACTGTTCCTTGACTGACCGAATGAGATTCGGGTATCAACTGGCTCTTTCGAAAACAAAGTAAGAAGTGTGTTCACCTTTTGGATAGACCATGCATAATCAGTTTCTTTCGTCATTGGGCTGTAGCACCCTTTCAGTGCTCAGCTACCATGCCACCCGAAGAAAGCACAAGGGATGGGATACTGTTAGTTTGCCCAAGCCTAGTTCGGGGAAGTCAAGAGGCAGAGGTCGGGTTCGAACCACGGACTTTCTGGTGGTAAATTTGCGTTCCAACCACTGAGCCATCTCACCCCCCAGTTCCTTCAGATAGTTTACGTCGAAAGAGAAGAGCATCTAACACGATTGGGAATCTATGGTATCAGCATTCTATTTGACTACCATTGTCACAACAAAGGAAAAAAAAGAACCAAGGTCGCAAGAAAGAATTAAAAAACACAGTCCGCTAGTAAAGTAACATAGGCGAAAGTGAAAGACACCGCCCCACAAAGTATCCGACAGACTGGCTGGAGAAAAAGCAAGATAGGCTTTGGTCACGGACAAATGCAGTCGAGTGGGTTGAAGTCGGTTCAATTCCAAGCTGAGAATTTCGGCGTTGTTGAATGTTCGATATAGAGACTAAAAATCGGAGGATGATCGACTGGAGAGGACACTCACCGTTGAAACCTGTACTCACAAACACATTGATTCTTCAGTAGTTGGTGTACTTTAGGCCGACTGTTCTCAGTCAACCTGGGTTCACTGGATCATGAGGATGTGAATTTCTGAGCGCCGTGGATACTGTCACATAAACATATAGTTTTCAAGAAGTTAGTGATATACCTCATATCAGCGGCTCATCCTTTGTATACTCAAGTATGGATGATAATACAGCACCCGCTTATGTACCACATTTTCGCTATGTTCTGGGACAAACTATGCTGGAGACTAGAACGCTCAGGCAGTGCCTTCGACGACCCCGAGGAAATATCACGGGATACTTTTGTCCGAGGATCCCACTAGTGGTTGTATGAAAAACTGTCCTCGACCTGCGGGATGAGTTGCCATGTATATGGTAAGTAATACCTCATTCGACGCCGTCCGTGTTGTCCTGTTCTCGAACCGTTTCACTTGTACCCGATGATGATGAGTGAGATCCCGGATCTTTCCAAGTACCTCGAGCCGTTTATGTGCTTGCGCCATCACCAATTCGGGTGCAGGTAGGACTGAATTCCACATTCTATTATCTGTCACGCCTCCACGATGACTTTTAGGGCCGCTGAGTTCCCCTGGTTTTCTAGAATTCCATTTTATATTCTGTTCACCGATGTGATCCGATAGTGCTCACGGCTTTGAGACTCTTAGTGCATGCTCCCAAAACGGCCTGTAACGACAGATCTCCTCTACTTATTGGTGTCGTTAGCTGCCAGTACACCTAAAAGTGGACAGGTCCGGGAGACTAGATTTCCGATTGATCTAACCTGGGCAAAAAAAACACTACCACTCCACAGAAACGGTGGATATCGTTAGCATCAGAATAAACAGACCACTGTAATGATGAGCTCACACAAGATGTGTCTGTTGTTCAATGATTGGTTAGGGAGCATTTGTTACATTGATCTATACGATGTTTAGTCTACAGTCGTGCCAGTATCGGATAGCACGCCACACTGGGTGCACTGAAAATCGACGTCGCGTCAGCCTACTTATTCGGAAGATCAGTAGCTGGATGATAAGTAATGATTAAGGGGGGCTAGGAGGTGGTCGTCTTGCTGCAGGCGACAGTGGATTCATGCAGTAGACGAATTTATCAAGCAGAGCTCATTAACATTGAGTCCAACGACATAGAAAGGTCAGCCACAATAAACAAAAAAATTAATGCCACATACCTTAGTTGTCCCTTTGCCTGAAAGACCGGAGAGCTGATACAAAAGATCTCCAAGTAATTTGACTGAAGCATGTCTGATGCGCCAGTTCGGGTCGGCGATGCCCCTCTCAAGTTCTGGGAGCAGCAATTCTACAGACGTTTCCGCAAACATTTGTACGATCCTTTGGGCAGCACGCAAAGCCGTTTCTCGTAGAAATTCGGTCTCGTCAGACAAGGACTGTAAAGAACAACGCAAAAGGTAATAGGTGATATGTCATACGAGTGACCGGAGGGAAATGGAAGAGAAATAGTACACTCACATTCAAAATCGTTGGTATGATTGGTCCGATAAATTCAGCGAACGAATCCCTGAAAACTGTAGGTAAATAGACAAACAGCATCAGGTATCCATCGCGCACGTGTGGAGCAACCTTGGAATCCGATGCTGCAGTGCGAATGAAATCAGGCAGAATCGAACGAAGGCGTTCAATACCCATTGCTCCGAGAACTTCTGCCAAGCCTTGTGCCGCACCTGAACGGTCTACAGAGGACGTCTCTGAGGTCAATGTGGAGAGTGAGTAGCCACTGAAGGATTTCCTAGTGAAAGAAAAGTAGACCAGAAATCGGTGTTCATTCCCGCACAGGAAGGAGAGAGATCGCAAATACGCACCGCCGTTTTATCAAAAAAAAAAAACACTCGAAGAACTCTAATCCGTTTTGTTGCCGAAGATGTTCAGTTCTGCTTGTTGTTTATTTGCCATAGACTGATTTTCAGAGACACAACTGGTTCGACTGCTATTCACTTTTCCGGGCCAAGTGAAAATAGTGCCCGATCAGTATTAAGATGGAGCCGAAAGTCTAGCGGACTGATTATTGACAGCGTTCGCGAAGAAGCAATCTGTGGACCCTGAGTTTTCCGACTTTAATGCTGACACGAAGATTATGACAAGTGAACGATGATGGTTTTAAAGAACAAATTCCATTAGTTACGGGATCACACCATTTCTCTTTCTCCGGAAAGAATAAAACAATAACCGACGTGGCAGAGTTTACCGGTTGATGTGGAGGTTTTTCGTCCTACCGAAAAAAAGCAAAGCTGGTTCGTTTATATAGCTCAGCCGAGACGGTTTGAATTTTCTGGCAAAACCGCTTGCAAACACAGCTACGGGGTAGTTGCACCTGGTGGAATCAGTTCATAAGGGTGAATGAGGTAGCCGTTACGTTAATACTAGGAAACAACCTCCTTGTTGAGAACGGCATCGTTCTCACTGCACTGGCAATCGAATAACATAGCTGCAACGAAGCAGCACATACAAAAAACCTCGAAATTCTCACCTCCAGGACACCTATTACAAGATCTCCGTCGGGTGGAAAAAGAAATTGTATCCACCTTAATAGTAGAACATTTTTACTGGGCATCTGTAATACATATCTTCAAACTGGGCTCCCCACGTCTTCGGCACCTGTTTCGCTCAAGTTTTCAAATGGAATGATTTATCTAAGCAGAAACGTGCCCAACCAAACACCGTAGGCTGCTCCAGGTCATACTTTACTAGCAGCAACTGCCTATTGCAAAATTGTTCTTCCGCAGTAAAGCAGGGATTTAAAGGATCAGCCTTCCCTTATATTGTTCCGTTAGCATGATCGATTTGGTTTGGTGAAACTCAATTTATCCAACAAGAGGTGCTACCTGACCGTATAATCGACAGTCTATGAAGAAACCAGGATCTAGTCGAGTTACTAGTGACCAGCAGCCGCTCATTGGGTGAATTCTGCTAGGTCGAGCTAGTGGGGGGATGTGGAACTGATAGAAGTCGACTTGAGCAAAATGATTAGGCAATTCGACCTGTTTCGCCATTCTTGGGGCTCATCCGGATGTGAAAAATTGTTTTGCTTTCTAAAGACAAAAAGATAAACAAATTGTGTAATATGCAGACGTGGTCTGAAACAAATAAAACGAGCCAAAAAAAACGGAAACCAAGCTAAGGCTATACACAGTACACGGGTCAGACTCACTGTGAAACAAGACTCCCCCATCCCTCGGACAAGAGCACCCAAGGCGGCAGCTGCCACAGAGCGGATTTCTGGTACGGCATCCAGAAGGCAAGCTTTCAGTGAGGGCACAATATTCGGGACATAGGGTTGTAATTCCTGAAAGTAGAACAATATGGTAGATGCAGAAATTTGACGGGGATCTGAACTATCGGGAAGAATAGGCCAAAAAGAAACCAAAAGAAACCGCTAGTGGACAGCGCACCATGTGTAGGCAGCGATTTGAAACAAACCTCTTTTCGTGCTAAGCTGTGAAGATTGCCAAAAATCTGCGCGGCTGACTTTCGGGATTCAGTAGATCGGTCGGCAAACGCACGCTGAATGACTGGTAGTATCAGGGCTAGACTTGGGGCATCCAGAACATGCACGAAACACGTGTCACGTAACGCTAGCAAACAAGGCATCTTGTCGGCCAGTGGATCCTGTAAACAGCCGGTCAGTAACGGTACCAGGGCTAAGGGGAGAGAAAGCAAAGTGAGAGTGAAGGTCTATCTTGCCAGAAGATAGGAACATAAAACGAAAAATTCGAGGAAATCTAGAGCCTATAGTGAAGGAACGGTGAAGAAAACGGTATCAAAAAAGCACCGAAGACCAAGATATGCGTTGAAACTCAGAGATGGTTCTGTTCATAGAGTTTAGGGAACTCCGGAATTGTTAAGAATGATGGAAAGTACATTCAGATTAAAGAAATGAGGAAGGTGGACATTTATTGCCCTTGGAGAAACAATTCAGAACAGCCATCCGAATGCAAAACAGAGAATCATCCTCACTGGGGTTCTTTAGGTAAGCGGATCTGGATCAGTCACGCGATGCTTAGATACACAACCTATTTTTTTGAACTGAACACCACACTGTCGCCGCCGACGTTTGTTCGCACGGACTATATGACTTGGATAGGTCTATGGAACAGCGAACTTGATGACTCATTGCTAGACGGAATCCAGACCCCAAGTGAGTGGCTGAACATGTTACATGTGAGCTGATCAGTGGATTGGAAAGGTTGACCCACCAACAAGCACTACTGGATGAGCTTAAGGGTGGTGGGTGCGAGGTATAATATAAACTGTACAAGACCCAAAGCCTTACACCATACACAGTGGCAACAACAACAACAACAGTCTGTCTTCCATTAGCTTCACATCTGTCCATTCCAAAAGAGACTAGATCTAGTCCGCTCCCCAAAACAGACGATAAAACTGCTGTTATATTTGGTCCGTGCGACTTCAGTAAACACATAAAACTCTGGGTGAAAATGCGTGTCATTCGGTTTCGGCGTAGTTTGAATGTCTCACATGACAGGTTGGCGTGAGCTGCCCCACAAGCCAACGCATTCTAATTGATTGAGTTCTCAGTACGTAAGGGTATGGTAATGGAGTGTAGCCTGGTAACGCAATGGCTAAATGACAAGCGCCAAGGAAAATAAAATCACGAGCAGATACAAAAAAGATGAAAGCGACAGCACGGGAAGACCGATTTACTTCAGCCCACAAGAACGACCATGAATTCACTCTCCTCGCGTAGTTAGTGACATCATACCTGTTGATTCACAACTTCGAGGAACATGGAACGGAGACATATCAAGGACAGATTGTAAGGACTGTAGGTAGAGTTCGAGGACCAGTGGAAATCACACGTCTTCAAGAAGGAAATAGCTATCATTAGCTAAAGAGTGTGATCTTCGTAAGACCCACAAACAACCCTTGCGACGTATGCAGCATTAGAATTCGGCAGAAAAACGTTCACAAATAATAAACTGGCAAAATAAATGCAACACATGACGCACCTTGAACCTCCGGGTTCCGAATCACATTTCCAATTTGCTTTAAAGCCCGCACTCCCGCCTGTTTCAGCTGGTCTTGCGAATCAACCAACACATCAAGCAGACGAGGCACGATTTGAGGTAAACAGGCAGAAAGCTGTTTCGGAGCGCAATGAGTCATAGTGGCCAGGAGTTCAACCGACTCTGTAATACAAAGATTCGTCTGCTGGATAAAGGCGAATACAATAAGGGGCACGAAGGCGCCGTAGCTTATTGAACAGGAGGTAAACACAGAAACTCTAAGGTGAGAGGTGAAACAGTGATTGTTCACTAGGAAACTTCCGCCGTAGTTGAGATGCATACCAAGATATTTCAGGAAGCTTCAAATGGGAGCAATGAAACACATAAGAACATTGGCATAGTAGAGCAAAACGCTGACGTAAGTTATGACTAGCTCACATTAAAAACACTCGCTCTTTTTGACAGTCAGATACTACCTTTAGGCAATAAAAAACTCACGAAAACAGAGACACGTGTATCACAGTCACTGTGAACTTACGTGCTTTCGTTCTCCAAGACTGTTGTTCGTCAATAGCTCGAAGTAACGCAGGTAGAATCAGCCTCACTCCATGGGCACTGAGCTTGCTCATGATGGCTCGTGCAGTGCCAGATGCCGCCTATAATGGAAAGGTAGTGAAGTCATCGATAAAGCGACCAAGTAGAAGGTAATGTTCAACGAAATGCAAACCGAAGCATAACTTACTTCGCGCACACTGGGGCTAGAATCGCCGAAAGCAGTAAGTAAACCGGAAATCAACCGAAAAATGTATGGTTCAAACAAACGGCCCATCCCCAGGCAAAGACGTTCCACGGCCAGAAGAGCGCCTGAAAGACAAAGCAGACACGGAGACCGGGATAAATTTTTGTTGCAAAACGACTGATATCAGGAAGCTGAACATAAACAACAGAGCCCTAGCAAAAACAGAACTAACCTTCACGATGCTTTGCTGATTTCGTATCCTCCAATGCAGGTATCAATTTATCAATGATACCATAATGTTTTAGCGATAAAATTCCCAGACCACGAGCCACACCAGCGATTCCATGAGCGGCACCGTGTCGTTCTGCGTAGCTTGAAGCTCCTAACAGCGTCGACATTAGGCGTGTGACTGTTTTGGTTTTCTGCTCTTCTGACAACTTGGTCACCAGCGAAGCCAGACAGTCTTCAACGGCCTGTTGCACCTAGGAACAGAAAATAATAATTTTGGACAATAGGGTTTGGGGGCAATCAAGGTCTGGAGGACAAAAAGAAAACGTTTATTCAACCTACCACGTCTGAAGGAAAATTGAGAGTTCCAAGCAAACGATTGAAAATATTCCACACCCTAGGGTCATCGGCGGACAGATGCTGAGAGAGTGAGCCAGTTAAAATCAATACAGACTGACGAACTGCGTCCAATTCTGCAACATTGGGTGCTTTGTTGAGGAACGTCTCCAGAATGGGTAGTAGACGATCAAGATGGGCCTACATTTGAGGGTTGAAGAGAAAACCGAGAAAAGTGGTATGAGTCCTGAAAAACGCATGGAAATTAAAACCCGGAACAAAGGAACTTAAAACTCAACATCACGTACTTTTCCGTAGACAGCAACAGCTCGTAGTCCCGCTTTGAGCATAACCGACTGTACAGCTGGGTGACGATCGTTCAGTCCGTCCGGTACTAAGAATCGGAACATGTTAATCAGCCAAGTGTCGGTTCGACTAGCCTTCTCCCCTTCGCCCGAGGGCTTTTCCACACTCGCCGTAGCCTGATCTCCGTCCACCTGATCAAGTTCTCCAACCAGGAGACCGGGACGCAAAGAACGGTGAGCTACATCAGATGGATTGAGCGCTTCAGGTAAGCGTGTGAGAGCGAACGCCAGTCCAACACGCTCACGCCATCTGTCAGCGGACTCAGGGACCAGAATGCGACCAATATTGTCTCTGACAGCCGGTTCACGCTGTTGGTAGATTTAAAAAGGACTATGATTATGTAAGTTTCACAGTGGATGTCAACGTGTCATATCGATCAATTTTAAAACGGGGGATGACAAGTGGACTCGAGAATCAACAGTAAATGGTATGGCGAGCAACGAATGCCTTCCTAAGTGATGTGGAATCGTGGATGGTGCGTTTTTTTGGGAAGAGTGATGAGAAGGCACAGAGGTTGTACAGACCAGTTTATCCTGACTCCGAACTGCAACCATGGTCTTGTGTGAATGTCCACATGCTATGACTGATCCAATAAAGGTAACTTTCAGGTAAAGTCTTGGGTGCACAATTAAAAGTAATCTCACGGACTACAAATCAATCCCTAATGAATTCCTTATAGTTCAAAGTGATAGTGAAAACGGATAAAAATAAATACGCAAATCGCGTTAAACTTGTACAGAAAAACAGGAAGGAATTCCTCAGACAAAGTACAAGTGCGTAAGTGTTCCGGCACTTCGACCATCACATATTAAGGAACAACCTTGAGCGATCAGGCGCTTAAACAACCACCTTACCGATAAGATACGATGGACTTTGAACTGACTAAAGTCAAATAATGCATAGCCCGTAGGATTTGTACTCGAGCGCTATTTCACATTGGGAATGTAGACAGTGAAACAGATCAAAAATACGGTATGCAAAGTCTTCATCAATAATGAATACACAGAGAGCGAGACAATGTAGCTCTTTGGGCTCGAAACGTAATGGGGTTAGGGTGAGTGGAACATCGCCACCAACAGTGTACCAGGCATTGCGTATGCGTGCTATGATCTTACCTTCAGGTAGTCAAACAAATCATTGGTTTGCAAGCTTAAAATTTCGACGTCTATCCAAGATGGAATAATGTGAATGCCCATATATCAGCGGACGGGATACGAACCAGCAAACAAGTCCATGATTTCGGAAAATACAAAAATGCACTGAAATCTTGTCTGGCACAGAGAAACGGATAATTATGTTATCCATCTACGTTACCATGAATTTAACTGATATAGATCTCGAAGTACCCTTTGTTGTTATGAGACCGGAGGCCACAAAACTGATCGATGTAGGTGTGGTTAACGTGAACCCATCGGTCAGCTGTAACACCCTTTTGGTGCCCAGCTGCCATGTCACTCAAAGGAAGCATGAGGGCTGGGATACTGCCAGGTTTCCCAAGCCTAGACAGGGGAACCCAAAAGCCAGGGGTATGGTTTGAACCGCGGACCTCCCGCTCAGTAAATTCGCGTTCTAACAACTGGAGCCATCTCGCCCCAACCCATCACATGACCTAATAAGTGACGGCAAAGCCACAGTATAACACCGAATAAGTGTACAAGAACTTCACCCTAGAAAACACGGAATAGGATAAAGTAAGTACAACGCAAATTCGAAAACTTACGTAGAGCATAACTTTGTACAGTCTAATCAACTGTTCCAGAGACACGGCAATCTCATCTGGCGTTCGACGCATCAGACATAAGGCAAAAGCATCAGCAGTTGCTTTCTGAACTGGGGCAATGGGACGAGTAGTTTCCAACAAGAGACGCTGAGCGAGCAGCATGGGTTTCAACAAGAGAGGATCTTTTGGTGTATCCAGAAGAGGAAGCATTCCATGAGAGTGCTGCTCCTCCGGAGTGCACGGTTGCTCGCACGACTCATGCAGACCCAACGATACCCACAGTCTAAACAGTGAGACAGAAAACGGTTACTTAATGAATAGAGTGGAAAACAAAATAACCGTGCGGGTGTAACACTCTTTTGGTGACTGGCTGCCATAACACCCGAGAGAAACAGGAGGCTTAAGAGACTGCTAAGCAAGAGCGATCGAGATGGCGGGAGTGGGTTCGAACGACGGATCTTCTGGCTACTAAGTTCATGCCCTACCCACTGAGCCATCTCGACCGAGCGAACGAGTAACTGCCTCGAATGCAAACCCAACACATAGGCAGAAGCTTATCCGCGAAATGTGAACTAGTGGGTAATCTCGAGTAGGCTCGTTTTCGAAGCAACACGACCGCACCTTGGGTACCACCTGTCCCATGGGAAACAACACTGCGGAACAATAGAGTTGATACGATTGCTGAGAGATTGGTGAGATTTAGGGAGACTCGGGTTTAGCAAGGAAGATAGTTCCTTCGTGGTGGATTAAATGAAAGCAGCCGCATACCGAGTAGAACGAGGTGTCTAATAAGCTCTGATAAAGATGCAGGGCATGGTTTGGAAATACGCAGATAGCAATGGGGATGGTCTGTCGTACAACTCCATGGATTTTAGTATCGCCCTAAAAAGGGAGGGGTAATAATATGGCAAAGCGTAAAGTAAACTAGCTCACCTTTCAGCTAAGGACGCCACTTCTGCTGATGCATCGCTTCGCGCAACCCAAACACGGACCTGCAGTTTTTGCCACAAGGGAAGAACAGGCCAAAGCGCAGGGCTTTCGTAAGGCTGTTCAACTTGTGCTCCACCTTGAGCTTTGGCCAAATCGGCAACCATTTGTGCCTGCTTATGTTTTCGTCGTTGATTTTTATTAAGCTTCTTCCGGGGCTTCGCGGGATCATTACCCTGTGGTTCCGAGTCATCTAAATCTTCACATTCATGGTCATGATCCACCTCCTTGTCATTTGTTGGTACAGAAGGAATGGATGTTAAACCACAGCCCTCAGCCCATACTGCCTTGTCGTCCAAGTCAGCTTTTTCCACGAATGAGGGAATCTTCTCCGTTAGAATCAAAATACACTGAAATAATAAACAAGGAAAGATTATTTCTGTAAGCATGACGGAAGTATTTATGCGGGAATTTAGACATAGCCAGAGCGATCAGTTAGCGTGACACAAAGAAATCGTCGCATTGTCACGTGAACCAACGTAAGAGAATTGATTTCGTTGCACCAAAGAGAATAAGCGAAGGTATCAGCCCTCTGGAAGAATACGGAAAAGTCATACAATGAACCATCGCATTCAGGAACACAGCATTTTCCTGGCATCACTGAATACCCATCCGGTTTCTAGCTTTGGTCTAGACACACCTCCAAAACAAACAAGACACTTATTGGGGTGAATAAAATTAAAAATCAATACAGCAAAGCGCTAAATTTGTCAAAAACTGTCTTTGCATGTACCAAAATGCATTCTGATGGAACGTGCACAAGTACAATCAGATCAGTTTGAGATGCCCTCACACTACCAGACAAACCGCACGGAGGAGACCACTGATGGATGTCCATTTACGCAGAAACCGCTTCATCTTATAAATTCAGGCACTATAGTTTGCGATAAAATCAGGCAGAGCAATCTCTGAACAACCAAGGATGCACAACAGGAAACGAGAATTTGATGGGGCAGCTAATGCGACAGCTGCATTTGAGCCTTGAATTCCTGGTGCACAAAGGTAGTAAACATCGGTGAAAAGTAAGTCGGATACAACAACAAGAGCAGTCGGTTGTACTGTTTCTTTCAGAGGGCGAAAATGAGGAGGTCAGCTAAGCCAGACTTAGATGTTTGAAAACTGGTTTCGAAATGTTCAAGGCTGTGCTTGTTACGCGATGAGTGGATGTTTCAAATAACGATGATGGACGTGTAAAAAGACTTTTTATTAATGGGATGAAACAGAAGAGAACAAACATATGAAAGATAAGGAAGTACGGTGTCTGAGGCAGCCAGTTTTCGTTTGCCCATCCTGCAGTCTGCAGCAAGCAAGTCGACTCGGACGTTGACACCACGGGAAGACCGATATCCAATGAATTATTTGTGCTTATACGGCTGAACGCGTGCTGGGATGCTAACAGCGAACCCAGACCTAGAAAGGAGGATGAGCAAGGCCTTCAGTAAAAGTCTGGTTAGAACTCCTGATGGAACAGTGGCGGTTTCGGACTAAGACTACCGCAGTAGCTCGATTTTCAGGCAACAAGCCGCCGCACACGTAACGACTGTACTCTGGAAGGCGAGGAGACCGCTAGTCGGTCTTTTGCTTCCTGATCAACTTGGTACAAAAGACTGTCCATTCTGTGAGCCATAGATATGCGCAAGCATAACGTAACAGTAAATAGGGGGGCGGCGGATTCATAGTCATTTTAATCAATCAAGTGTATCCGGTCAACGAAGAGGTCAGCGAGAACATTCATCTGGCTCTTATACACGTTATAATCAGGTAAAGCCAAATTGTTCTTCAAAATAAATTGCTGTGGTCCGTAAGTAGCTGTGAAACCGTTCCATTTTTTGTAACAGATGTTGACGTGATCTCACGTAGAATGGAAACAAGGGATCAAATGTCGAACGAAACTGTATCTTTGGGAACGGCAATGCACCGACGAGTCCATGGTTGCGAAAGGTTTGTCCAAGCACAGTATTTTCAAAAGCCTACAGAAAGTGGATGCAAGTGACCAATTTGGTTCATTCGAGGCTTTAGTTGAACCACCGGCGCTATGTAATCCATAGCAGTAGGATATTACCTAGGACAACAAGATATTAAGCAATTCGGTCAGTGAGTTTGAAGGCCGCCAAAACATCTCGGCTTGGATATAAGTGAGCATAAGTAGACATCATAAATCAGAACAAAATTTGAGCAAATCGGTTAAATGTTCACGGCAGGGAGAGAGATGAATATGTGAAAAAAGGAAAACTTAGTCTCTCCTAGACCGGCACGGTTCCCGGAAGTGCAACCTTTCATGTGTGTCTTGTGAATAAGCGCCGTGAATAGTTTAAAAGTGGATTTTGAGGTGAGAGACGACAGCAAAATGGTCTGGATGCTAATATCGGTCCATTTTCTAGTAGTAAGTCAGTCAGGATTGTTTACGAAATGAAATTAAGTTGAACGTCAAGTCAAGTACGCAAGTTAACGAAATTAAAACACTCAGTGCCGTCGCAAAAGTATCGAACCTATGCAGGTTGGCCGCGGCGATGCGCAGTTATCGGGAGAGACAAATAACAGAATAATTTCATGTTAAAGTTAGCATCGACATCATCGTTACTAACACTGACTAACACTGGTTCATTAACAGGCGTACAACCATGTTCATTTATTTGGACAGAGCCTCAAAATGAAAGGCTTCTATCACTCTGAATCAGACACCGAAACAGTGGTATACTCGGTATGTATAACACATGGTCCTGTCACCTTAGCATGTAGTGCTGGGTGCATTTTTCAAGTGAAGTACCGTCTGCTTCATTACAGATCTGATTCCCCATTAGCTCATTACAAATGCCCTCGATGCAACCGATTCCAGTTACAGTTCGGAGACATCGGTGGTCAAAGACCTGATGATGTCTCACATCCTCCGGCCAAAGTGGCCAAGTCTCACAGCCGTAAAACAATACAACCCGTAGAGTAGTCTGATGCACGCGACCTTGGAAACCCACTAATACGTCTTCTTGATATCATATGATTGTAATTAAGCTGATGAATAACCAGAGAGCGATTAACTTCGCGTCGACAGAACCGTACTTGTTGAGAAACACTGACCATAGAAAATGCACAAATCATCAGCAAAATTATCAGTTTGGATTGGCAGTTCACACCTGGCTAACACGGTTTCCAATCGTAGAGTTGACGTGGATGTTTCCGGCGTCCTCAGTGTCCTGATAATATCTAAGCCTGACGTTTGGGAAGCCAAAAATGCGAAAACACCCTTGCTTTTTTCCTTTTTGGTACTACTTCAGAGAATGTCATTCTTGTTGTCTACGTCATTCCTCCCTCCGGCAAGCAATGGGGACTTTGGCGTAATACAGGAACCATACAAACTAATCTCCAACAAAGGGGCGCCAAAAGGTAGAATCAACAATTTAATTCAGTACGGAGTTCCCAATTCTCGTAGGGTTCATGTAGTTTTCGGGTAAATGACACTTCTAAACGACACACGCCCTTGTGCTCTACTGTACCACAAATAATCGAAGTTCGAAAGACAAATGATGGCGAAGGGTTAGGCAGATGCCATGCGTATGATAATAATAACCGTTCAGCTGTAACACCTATCCTGTGCCTAGCTGCCATCCAACCCGAAGCAGGCACGAGGTCTGGTCGCCCAAGCCTAGAAAGGAGCAGTCTAGATGAGGAGGTTGAGTTAGATCCACGGACCTTCCGGTAAGTAAATTCGCGCTTTAACCACTAAGCGTGCAAGGGGAAATGGAGTGATTAAGGACTGACTAGTCATGACATGCCGAACTTCACGCAGCTGGTTAATAACATTATAATCAACAGTGAAGACACCTAGAACGGAAAATTCATAAAGAGGATTTACGCCATTACAAAATGAAAACCACCGATATCCGGATTTTTGCGAACATTTTGCAAGTCTCCCATGGACAGAATTCAGTACATTAAAGGAGGGTGTGGACTTGATCACACAGTACCAACTGCTAGCCAGAACTTTCCCGAAACAGGGGATTTCTGTCACGGATACCCTGGAATGGAGTCAAAGTATACAAGACAATTCAATATTTTAAAGAAGGATAAAGCTCCAGCGTCCCATGATATTACAACAGCAACTTCACCACAACAACTAACGTCAACTTTGATAGTTGTTGCTCTAGCCTAGAAACGATTAGTTGTCGTTTCGTTCCACTCAGTAGTTGCGCTTAAAGACTCAGGCCTATTGCTATACCAAAACAAGAAAAAAGGAGCGGAAGACTTACACTAAGACATATTTCCCTCGCCTGCGGGGTCTCAGCAACTGTTCCAGTCAACAGTGAATTCAGAACAGAATTCGCCAATTGACGAATTCCAGAATCCAGAGTATCAGAAACGGACAACTCCTGTGACAATAGATTTGTAGCAGAACGCATTATATCCATGGCGACCTGTGCCAGGGCTTTAGAATGATTTAAGTGGTCTTCATCACTAATGTCAGCCATGACATCTGTCGATTCTGATTCTTCATCTTTGTTGGATAGTAAGTGTTGATCGGCACTAACTGCATAGGCGTCCAGATCTGTTATACTTCCTTCAACCACTTGACGGAGGAGCTATAGTAAGGTAAGAATTAAAGCACAATTCTGATAGGAGAATCACGGAAACGAGATTATTTACAAAGGCAGTTGCATTTAAAAATAAATCACATCTACATGTCTACTTGTATACGGTTCCTAGGAAACTTCAGAAAAAAGAAGTTCGGTTAGCAACTTATAAGCCGGCCGAAGCAAATCAAGCAAAGTATTCATCCAACTCTGCGTGAAAGATGTCAGAATAATGGGCGGAACATATGGTTGGTGGAGCAGCCAAATGTGCAAATGTGTACCACATTCAGTAAGGTGGACGAGGCTATTTAACTTTAGATGCTGAATAGGCTACTGATATTGTGTGAGTAGTTGATGCACATCAGACACATTTAGGCTGGCACGGAGCTAGGTCATAATGTGTCAGAAAGCCACCGGCTCCGCAATTGTTTCACCTACGCCTAGAAATATCTGCAACGGCTACGATCATATGAATCACGAATGGCATGATACAAATGTGAATGACAGATAAGGTATGAGGTCAACTGTCTGTTGACGACATGGCACTACAGCTCTCTCGGGCAGCAATTAATATATTTAGTTGCCAGTTGGCAAGTTGCGAGTAGATCCACCATACTTATGGAAAAAAGAATACATTGGTGGATGAAACACCACTGTTATTTATATCCAAACAGGTTCCAATAAGACGAACGCCCTGAAACATTGCATTCGTGATGGCAAAAAAGGTAGGCGATCGAATAGTGCAACCTGAAGAATTGGACTCACACGGAATAGTTTTGAAAACGGTAGGACATGCATCAAACGATCCCAGGATAGGGTTTCTGAAGCCAAACAGCCATCGATCGGGTCGTGAAGTTGATGTTGCCAAATTGCTAGCATATCACACACGTGTTCAGATGTG
The DNA here is from genome assembly GCF_000715545.1 of Opisthorchis viverrini. NCBI lineage: Eukaryota > Metazoa > Platyhelminthes > Trematoda > Opisthorchiida > Opisthorchiidae > Opisthorchis > Opisthorchis viverrini. The sequence continues at coordinate 1,306,293 of NW_008751716.1, read as the reverse complement.
ATCCAACTCCACTGCTTCCGAACACTCAGAGGAATGATGGCATGCGAAGCGACACATGAGTCCTGACCAGGATCATCACTCATGAGCGCGGGGAAAGACAAATCAACAAGTTCTTCGAAGAGAGGGCGAGCCCATCCGGAGGCCAGGAGCAGAAACTCCTGGTTCGGACATAGGAAACTCCAAAGCACTGTGCCGTTGATACTACGCTGAGGGAACTTTCCGGTGTAGGTAACAACGAAAGAGAAATTCCGTGGTGATATTTTATTGAGAATACAAGAAAGCGAAATTCCAATCTTTGACATGGTGTGTGTTCACTAGAAGGATTCAAGAGAATGAGGACAAAATCGAGTCTTCGAGTGGCTTTAGATCAGGAGGGCTAACCAAGAGAAAAACAGGAACAAACCGATACGATCCTTTCTACATCCGACGATGCTCATTGTGACGACACACGTCCCAATTCGATTATATGCGCAGTAATCGTGATAGGCTAGCCTACCAATGACGCCGCTAAAGTAAAACGGAATTCGTCCGATCCTTTGGTAAGTCACATTGATGCATTGGCTCCAGCGAAGTGAAATAGTTCCAGGCACATTACTGTACTCTTTATTTAATCCGCAGCAAGAATTTACGTAGTTGAATGCGACGCAATATCGCTGGTAAACCAGCGGCTTCAAGCGCACCAAGGAGTAGTCGCACTGCTGGTGCCCCCAAGTTAGGATAAAATCGGTGTGCATCTCAGAAGTCCGTAATACGAAATCCATAATTCTTTGAGACAGCGCTGAAACCCACAACATTTTTAGCTGGCATAAAGATAAGCACAAAGAAAGAGAGAAGAGGTACCAGAACCCCAACAACAGACTAAAGTCGGTTCATATAGACTCCGGCACCACACCGTACGTGACCTCGTGACCGGTTTCGGACGGGCCAATCAGAACAGACTAGTCGCCCGAATTGGATATGACCTGCTCGTCGCAGGGTGTTTGGATTATGTGTGGATCCCAACGAGTACTAGACGACCGTGAACGAACTCCAAAGAGTGAGATAAAAGGATGTAGAGCCATGTAGACTCAACAAATCAAGTGAAAACGACGGCATGTGAGTAGCACATTCCGTGAAAAACCGTCAACCTACACTGTGTGGGTAACAAACTCGAGTGTGGACCCAACAATGTAACAAATCTTCAGACGTTTTAAAAAGCTATGAACGCGGTATTCCGATATCACTTGTAGGCGAAAACAAACAGGTCAACGACCGATAATCCTCTCTGGTAGTCACAAATGATGATTCGGGCCAATAACAAAGGATAATAAAATGAAAACTGTCATTTATTAAATAGATGAAGGGACTGAGGTGCGATTAGCTCATCGCTAGAAACTTACACTATGGCCTGCAGAGTCTACTAAGATTTAGTTTGGTACACCGAAAAGGCTAATGAAGAGTTTCAGGGCGAGATGGCCCAAGTGGTTCGAACCCGACCTCTGACTCTCGACTTCCCCTGCCTAGGCTTGGGCAACCTGGCAGAATCCCAGCCCTCGTGCAACCTTCGGGTGTCATGACAGTTAGGCACTGAAAGGGTGCCACAGCTGAACGATTTTTTTCGCCATTAAGTGCTTTTCCTTCTTCAACTCTACTTACGCTAAGTATGCGTGGATCAGCGTTTTGATCTGAGCAGCATATATACAGTAAGCAGACAGATTCTTTCGTCCTAAAACCTCGGAAAATGTTTTCTTCCGTGAGTACTAAACTGAAGTGGTCATTGTATCCACTGGGGTACAGGGTTTCTCATTATGAATAATACAGTAAGGAATAGCTGACATATTTGGTGACGCGACAAGGCTTTCAAGAGTATAGAAGTCCTGAAACACCGAAGGCAGTAAAACATAGGTTTCCTATCACCTCACGGCACAAACGATGAGAAAATCGTTCGGAAAAGCGGCGGTCAGAGAACTTACCTTGGAACGCAGGAAAGTGAGAATCCGAGTGGTTTGTGCTACAATTGGTTCTTCAGACCAATGTGTTAACAAGTTGGTTGCATCCCGCATGGCCGACATCAGCACATTCTTGTGAGCATTTCGTAAGCGCATTCCCATCCCATCAAGAGTGGGCAACAAAATATCAACAAACGGGCAGGGCCGAGGACTCGAACAGACCACCAGCCTATCACAGGCGCAATGAGCTCACACTGGCGGTCTAGTTTGGGTTCACAACGCATGGTCAAGGAAATACTTCGTAGATAAGCTCGCAATATGTATGGTGCAACCAAAGGGCTTGTTAGTAAACGATGAAGCAAACCTGACAGCTTGGGACACATGTACACAGCGAGGTTTCCGGCTGCCAAAGTGGACTGCGATGTGCGACGAGCGAACTTGGACAGGCAAGCTTGAAGACTTTGTGTGAGCAGGTTGGTCAAGTGTCGTGCTTGGGTATCGAGCTACATGGATGAAAAAAGGGACCTGAGTATTTGGAAGCGTCAAGGAGACCGAAATTTACAAATGTGGCAAATACAGTGAAGCCTTGATGATACACAGTGGATTGAAAATCTCTATCCAGAAAACATCAAGAAGGGAGCAGTTCTGAGGATCCCCGTTTTTTCAAGATTTTCTGGTAAATAAACGGGACTGTATTGGTTGTTAACTAGGTGGCTGTTGATCTGTTCGCGGAGCTTAACAAGTGACTTGCAAGTCAATGCAAGCAGTTGTCAAATAACGCCTTGAGTGCTCCAAACGGTGTTTCTTGGAATAATGAATACAACTAAATTTTTCTGACAAAGAATGAACGGTATCCTGTCGTGATCGCCCGCTTGCAGTTAGGTAAAAAACAAAGATGCACGAGCGAACGAAACATAGATTGCGACGAAATCCATTAAGCAATTTCCTGGTCGATCTCTCTGGGAAGGGCTCTACGGTTCGTGGCATTGGACTTACTGCACACCTTAGCAGGCATAGTAACCAGATGTCAAGCAAGGATCGCAAAAATGATGCGTCACAACCGGCACAACAACAAACGGAAGCATATCCTAATCAGAGTACACACACACACACACCCACGCACGCCGATCCAGTTTGACTGTCAACTGATCACAGGGATGCACTAATCAGAAGACATGATAGTGAACCCAAATGTCGCTGCATTTGACTAGTATTCCATTGATTGTAGAAATCCTTGAAAAAGATCGCCCAGGGCAATCGAAATGTCAGGTTACAACAACTTATTCCACTACATTGTTTTGACTTTATAATTAAAAAACTCCATACTTGGGGCTAATTTTTATGACAGTGATAAGCGCAACGTACTGACGATGGCACATAACCAGATAGCGAATGTTCGAGCAAGCCAAGCGAATGCTCCGAAATCCCTCAAGTTTACGGTCCCTTGACTGAGCAGAATGTGCACTGGGCACATATACAATCGGTCAACCTATTGGATTGATCGGCCACCAGCTGACACACGATGGTGCGTTGGCAACACGTTGGCGACGATGTTAGAAGTGACTCTCCGTGATCATTGCCATACGGACTAAAACTACGAAAACATTTCAGCTGAGAGAGATACGGTGTGCTCAGCACACAATGGCACTAGAAGTAACTTCAGTAATCACTATGAATATGGTAAAATCCGTCGGCAAAGCTTGACAAAATGTAGTGAGGCACAAAGGCGTTATTTCCGTGATGGATAACAATAGGCGTCAACATGTGCCGATTTTTGTAGTTGGTTTAGGCTAGCTTTGAAGCAAATTCAGTAAAAACAACTGCATCGAGTGTTCATAAATTCGATCGCTTTCTTTCGGTTTCGTGTGGGGTGCTATCCCCAAAACAGATTCAATAGGAGAAAACGAGCATTCAAAGAAGGCGTTCTCCCATGTGTGGATTTCTCCCCAAACGATCATGAAATAGCGAACAATGGGAGGACTGCGAAAATGGAAGGTCACCGAAGCATCAGAAAAGAAACAACTATGATGTTGTCCCACCAGTTGTGAATAAGTGTGTGTTGAGCACGGTTGATTGACATGACCTCATGCACGTCATGGCAACAGAGGCGTTTGCGCATTCGGTAAACTGGCCTCAGCCCATCCAAGGATCCAAGAGTGTTCTTATACACGTTGCCTAAAAACTCATTAATACAGCTTCTCCTTCAGGAGCGTTCGAAAAAGGTTTCTATCCAAGAGTGCTCATAAGGTAAAAACGACTTCGATACAGGGGCGGATTAATTAACACTCAGGAAAATTCGGAAAGACATGAAGTGGCTTTTTCCTGCAAGGCTTTCAATAAGGAGTAACTGCTGGAAATAACATTACTACACCTGGAGCATTCGCTGACGAATCTCGGCTTCTTTGGCAAGCTCTGCACGAACGGCTTCAAGCTGTTTTTCTGTTAACTGGTCCGCTAGCGCCTCAATTAACGGAGGATCATTCGTAACCGAGCTCTTCTTCAGCATTTCTTCACGTTGTCTCTTAGCAGCCATCATGTCCAATTGCTCATCATACGAATACAGTTTACTCTCACGTTTGATGTTGGACAAAGTTTTCTTGTATTTTGGCAAACTATGGGAAAAGAAATAAAAGTGAAGTGAATCAGAGTTTGGCATGCGAATTAACACCTAGGAAATATGCCCTGTGGAGAAGTTATCATCAACAACAATTAAGTTGAGATAAGATGTTAGGTCAAGCAGATAGGTCGAAAACAAAGAAAGCTAGATGACCGATTTGAGGGCGAAATTGATGCCGATCACGACGGTACTCAATAGAATCGCACGAAATGAAATGTGGTATTTCATCATGCACTAGGCTTCTCTCTTAGTTATTCATTGGTAGGAGAGCATATTTGCTGAGCCCATTCAAAAAAAAACGAGCTAGGAGGGCAGCTGACGAAGGACTTTGACCTCCAGGTCATCCGTGTGAAAGTGATACTGAAGCTTGTGCATGGTCTCGAAATCTTGAAAAACCAACATTCCCCAAGACAAAAAGATCCAAGTACGAATAATACGCGCAGTTGGTGCCTGCGAAGCAATCAAAAACTAATTCGAGAATACTACAAACAGTTGTGTGCTACGTTCCAATACCGGTCCATATATTGATTTGAGCCCTAACTGTTAAGCGTGATTCGTGGACGACGAACTGTGGTTTACGTATGAAATAAGCTCTGGATGAATGGTAGAAGATGCGTGAGAGATCAGAAAAAAATATAAAGCGACGATACCTTTCTAGGAGTTCTTGGTTGTACAACTGTGTTTCTGGGGTCATCATGATATTGACTTCATGTACAGATGCCGAAATAAGCGAAGGATCGGATAGCTTTTTGAAGAGAACATCGAAAAGCACCCGACCAAATCCTGATGGGGACCAGTTGACCAGGCGTTGAAGAGCGCGAGTGTGAGTCTAACGTAGATGAAAAGGGAATGAAATTAACATCAAAGTAATCCACTATGTCGATACAAAACAAGAGTCGAGTGAATCTGGGCATGCTATGGGCATTTGATTTACTCATTATAATTCATCAAACAGCAAAGCAAAACGGTAGACAACCTGTTCCACACAAAGCAACTAACATGATCAAGACAACCGATATTCATGAAATAATCCACGAGTCCCGTCCACTTGGTGCGCAAGTAGTCGGCGCCGAGTAGTGGAATCCAATCAGAATCATCCCACAGATCGGGTAGACCAATACGATGTCGAAGGCGTTCCCAGAGTGACGGGTCAGAAGTGGCTGTGGCAAAATAGGTAAAAGAAATCAGTCCAAGTCGGTGAACTGCAATGGCACGTGGTTTATTTTAAAAAACTTCGGAGGAGAATTTATTGTAAACACTGGATAAACAAGTAATATAAATCACCTGTTTGCATCTAAGTTAGTTCAAGCATAAGATTCAGAGAGGTTCTAAAAGAATCCATCTAGCTCACGATGTTGTTGAACCGAACAGGAAGCGCCGAAGTCGCCTCAGTGCTTAGGTGGACCTAAAACTGAGAGCCACAGAAATTGTGCTGTTGAAAAAGTATATGAAAACTCCTTGAAAGGGCCACTATCGGTAGCGCCTTGTTTGGGACCAGCCAAGTACGCGTGATTCCTGAATTTCAGTTTTTCTTACTTGATATTGAAACTGCATGCATATTACGCCAATCACACGTTAGTGCATCAAGATACTGTTAAAACGGGATAGGAAAGAAAGTTAGCTTACCGACAGTGTCATGACTACATGCAACGAGGCTGGAAAGATAAATATCCAGGGCGTGACGAACTGTTTCTGGAACCTCATACGTCCACTTCGACTTTTGCTCTTTGGGTCCATTGACTGACGTCTTGAAGTCAACTGACTGTACTCTACCCGACAGCAGCGCAGAGGGCATCACAATGTCACAGATAAGTTTTGCGACATACGACCCGAGGCAACGAGAACGCTGTCTACCGTTGCACAATCCAGGAGGTTCTGACTCCGGCTCACATGTCAACTCATTCCAAACGCGAGGACCCACGTTGTCAAAAGGCGAAACCGTAGTCGATGTCTCAGATGCCTTCTGGAGTTTTGAACTTTCGGACTGAACTTTTACGACCCTAGTATCATCGTCACTTTCCAACAGGAAGCAAGCCACATCTCCCAATAGGTAGGTGGAATACTCTAGGCGGTACTCCTCAGAGACGTCTCGCAGAAGATCCTTTATGCAACTGAGTGCGGGTTGTCGCACTGTGGTGTAATGTGGATGGATCCCAAGTAACAGCAAGGTACGGAACACATAGCTGAAGAGAGAAAAGAAGAATTGAATGATGAGTGAGTGGCGTACCACCAGCTTGATGGAAAATTAATCCAAATGCATAATTACTTCTATATCCGATTGGGCATTCGTGTTAAAACAGTAAAAGGATGTGGAATATACAATCCCTAGGTTAAGAGCGATCAATCTAAAGTTAGTACAATTCAAATTTCATTTTCCAAATCAACCAATCGATGTGGCAGGTAAATGGATACTCAATTATTTGCAAACCGACGACTATCTGGACTAACCGAATAGGCCAAGGTCGATTAGCAAAAAGCAATCGATCCCCAGACCTGCATTGCTAAGGTGGTTGATCTCTGGCATTTGTGACACTGTTCGTCTATCACCGTATGTATCCTACTGTAGCGTGAGAAGAGGCATGACCTCTGCTCAGAGACATTCGAATGCTGCGTTTTGCTATCAGTGCCTAAGAAGTACTTTGTACCAGTACCACTGAAATAAGGTAGATGGCTTTCAGGAAAAAAACTCCTCCACGATGGATCACCTGGCTACACTTCACAGGTCGCACATGCTACACCATGTGTTTCCAATCTAAGAGGACCGTCTGTAGCACAGAGCCACACATACAGTCGGTCAGTCCATGACAAATAGTGTAACTCAGTTTTGTCAGCAGCCACCGTCTTCCAGAACGGGGACACCGGGAAGAGGTAGATCAAAGCTTAGTTGCACTGAAGGACATAACCCAATCACACAGCTAGTGGCACGTGTGCGTTAAGGCTATCTCCTTGAATGAATAGCAATCTCGACTAGTCCGCTGTGAGTTGAGTAGAACGACTTGGCGTCAACAAACGCCGGAGATCACTATCAGGACTGTAAACCTGCCCTACCGTCACTCATTCAAATCGTGGTGAACGGAACTGCAGAAGATTTAACCTATCTACCTCAGTATATAGTTCATTGCCGGCGAAATGCACCGAACAGAATGCATAGTAGTAACCATCCCGCTACAATGTTCCAGAGAATAATTGCCACCTCCACATAAGGATCGATTTCCGCTGCCTTACTCTTGACAAGATACCTACACAGGAGACAATTGGAGTTCTGGACCTCGGAGGGGACACTTTCAACCATGGACGACTTTTCAGAACATTTCGGTCAAATGCCCCTCTTGTCCGAGGCACCACTTGGTGTTGATGTTTTCTGCAAGGTGCAACCGCAATGAAGGTGGCTTGGGAACCACAGACCAAATATTTGCTTGTAATATTAATAAATGTTGGTAGCGTGAGATTTTGGAACTTTAACAGAGATTTCGTTCTGTAAGTGAAGCCAGTTTATGCTGCACAGCCGAGAAGCACAGTGCTTCTGCATAGATTGGCTCCACCTAAAGGATGTGATGCCCGTTGAAATTTCCAGTTCTCAACACACTACCAACGGTCCATAAGTAGCTAAGAGGAAGAACAATCATCGCCAGCTGAAAAACCGCGTATTTGCCACATAATGATCATAGCTAACAGTTTGGTTTGTCGATAATTTTGGGAGGTGGAGAGACAGCTGCGCATTGGAGGCAACAGTTGAGGAATAAGTAAATTCATTCGATGAATGACACTTTCATCTGAGAAGCCTTAGCTCGACGGGCTAGTTAACACGTGTAACCAGGTGATTTGGATCTCGTGATTGAAGGATGGGCAGCGCTATAACGCTTCAACATGCAAACTCTTTTATAAGATTCCGATACTACAATTGTTCGGACTGGGCCGAAGTGCGTTTTACTGAAAGCACAGATAGGAAGTCAGTGTGTCATGTTTCCCCGGTTTTCCCCTTTCGATCTACACAGAAACTATTCGGTAACACAAACAGGTTGCTACCGGTATTTTTAATGGGTACCGCAGGACTGAATGAGACAAAATTTTTCCACTAACTTTTGAAGCGGTATTTTGTAGAGAGGTCAAATGTCTTAAAAAATTTATCAGAGGAAAACCATACAAACATAAGACATTGATTTTTACGGACGATGCACATTCATATCAGTAGGATGAACTAAATAACTGATCAGCTGTCGACCAGTGACCCTTGAAGTGGTGGTCGGGCTTGAGTGCTGCAGTGATTCCACAGGCTACACTGACTGAAGCTTTATTCCACAAGGTGCAACCATCCCTGGGAAGGCCAACGTGGAGCAGCCAGACCAGGAGCAGCGAGGCCCCGTAATACCAGTAATCGTGCTACGAGGCAGTCTGGGGGTAAAGTCGTACTGTCCTCTGAGATAGGGGTGTGAAGGCAGTAAGGTGTTTCCCCCAGGCGACCAGCATGTCTATATTTATGGAGGCAGCGATGCTGCCTTCCCTCGAGGAGGGACAGGTTAGAAAAATTAGGCCCCAAAAACCACAGACTCCGACCATCTAACGCTTGACCGTGACCACCGGCGAATAATCTAATACGGTCGAAATACTTTTAAAACCAAAGAGTTCGGTGCGGTTCAAAAGGCACCTGGTGTGCGCAGCCGCATCAGGAATGAGACAGTAATGCCTTATTCCCTGCGCCCTCGGGATAGACCAAAGCTCTGCAGTCGAGCAGGTCAGATTGTTGAATTATCGGCTCCGGGCAGGGTCACCGAAGAAAACCCTACATTCTTCCACTGCCTCGTGGGTCAGACTTTTGAGTCAAAGCTAGGGGCAGGGTCCCCGAACAAAACCCTACGTCCTCCCACTGCCTTGTGGGTCAGACTTTTGAGTCGAAGGCTCAAGGTGGGCTACCTCAACCAAACCCCCTTCGTCGGTCTGGGCAACCGGGAAGTATCATTTGCCAGCGCAGTTCAGCGTCCACCGATGTCCCTCCCCAACCCCTTCCCAGTGCACAAGCAAACGTCGCTGGACCATTTGACTGTCAGTTATCTGACCGAAGGATCTTATGTTCCTTCTGAATCCCTTGAGATCGTTTCTATATGAGAGCTCTTAGCGTCCGTAATCTATGTCAAATTGGCAAAAAGGCAATGCTTCCTGGGACCTCATACTCCCTTAAAATCGATGTATGCTGTGTCTCCGAGATACGCATACAAGACCCAAGCGTGGATATGCATCTCAGAACGCCAAGGATGAACTCAGCTCGTTCACATGGCTCCCTCCGTCTGTCCGGTGACCCAGAAGCGATGACTCGTGGAATATATGGCGTGGAAGTTGTACACAGAGGTCCGGTCATCCAGTTCAATCAAGCTCAATGCCTCGCGGCATAAAAAGTGGTGTTTGTTTGTAGTGTCGGCTTAAACCCCAAGGACTGCAGTTCTGATGCTGAGAAAGATACTTTCTATCGAGAGCTATCCGGGCTCATTCGTCAAGCAAAATGCACTGACAGTGTGATCATCGCAGGCGATCTGAATGCTCAAGGAGGTCGTCTGAGCTCCTTGAAATCACATTTGAGCGGTCGATTCGGAGTCAATACTCGCCGCACAGACAACGGAGATCGACCCCTCCAATTATGCACTGAGCATGAACTGTTTCAACATAAACGTTCGCATCGCGTAACCTGGCGGCCGCAAACTACAAATCAACCGCGGCCATCAGTCACCGGTGGAGAGCCACAATTCAAAACTGCCGTTCCTTCTGGAGTACACCACTTGATTCCGATCACGCCATAGTGCGTGCAGATCTGACAGTTCGTTTCCTTCCATGCCGTCACAAGTCAGCAAGAAGCATGCCAATCCACCATCTTCGAAGAACTACTATAGTTCAACAGTATCGATCTGAGCTAGCCCAACAACTCTCCACAGTAAAACAATACTGTGGTAGCAGTGAGCAAGTGGATGAAGTGTGACAAAATGTGAAAGGAGCTATGTTAGCGGCGTTCAGTGCTGTCTGTCCGACTTCTCCAATTCGACCACAAGACCACTGGATGTCATCGAGATCGCTATCCATTATTGATGCCAGGAAAGCTATACCAGCAGGCAACGAGATCGACGGCGCACGCAAATCCCTCAAACGACAAACGGTGGAGAGTCTAAGGAAAAAACGAGGGCTCTGCTAGACATCGAAAGCTCGGGAGAATGGAAACGTCTTTGCTACTGGAAACAGCCTTGCCCTATATGAACTGATACGATCGACAAGCCCCAAGAAAGCAACGGTCAGCGAAACGATGAGTGAGAAAGATGGCTCATTAGTTCACTCGAACACTTCGAAGAGCAGTTTAGCTGGCCACAGTCTGCGGAGATAATGTATGCGGGCGAAAAGAATGTAAACCTTGACCACCATCCGGAAGAAGAAATGAGGTACGAAATAGCCCTACTGAGACGTGACAAGGCACCAAGACCGGACGGTCTGCATCCAGCCCTCTTCCAAGAAGGCGGAAAATCCCTGGTGACCCACCTGACAAAGCTTATTGGTACCATATGGAACGCAGATGTGCCTGCAGAATGGGGCATTTCGACAGTTATTCCCATCTTAAGAGGGGATACGCGGACGTTGTGAGTGGCATCAACCTGTTAGCTGTGGTATCGAAGGTGCACTCCGGCCTTATTCTTCGAAGATTGACTGAACACAGGGAGTGGCGGATCCGTAAAAACCAAGCTGGATTCCGTCCTGCAAGGGGTTGCATCGATCATATCTCCACCCTCTGACAGACTCTGGAACAGAGACACTACTTCCAGCAACCAACAATGGTTATGTTTATTGGTCTGGAAGCTGCCTTTGATTCTGTGGGCCGCCAAGCACTATGGCAGTGTCTGTATAGCAGAGGTGTCCCCAATAAATTTTTGACCCTACGTAGGCTGCTGTACGCCAACTCCAGAGGATGTGTAAAGGTCTACGGGAAGCTCTCTCCTGAGTTCACCACATCAAGTGGTGTCCGACAGGGTTGTCCTCTTTCACCTTTCCTCTTTAACTTCGTCATTGATACGATCATGGAAGACTCACTACCAGCCTCTAATGCCTGTGGGGTCGAAGTGCCCCCATATACTGAGTACGCAGACGACATAGCCTTCTGGGATTTGACCCCGTGGTACTTCAAATAATACTAAATACTCTAAATAATTCCGCTTCCCGGTTTGGCATGCGCTTCATACCTGCAAAGTGTAAAGTGCTACTGAAAAACAGGGAGGGGTCGAACCCTAGCCTCATGCTTGCGGATAAATCGATTGATTTATTTACCTGGGCAGCTGTATCAGTCCCGGTGGTCTCGCGAAAGATGATATTTCCATCCGGATTGAGAAGGCCAGAGCAGCTTTTGTGAACCTGCGTCACCTGTGGCGTAGGCGTGACATCAACTTCTCTGTCAAGGATCGAGTTTACAGTGCTGCGCCGCACTACATATTACTATACGGTTTAGAAACCTGGTCGCTGCGCGCCGAGGACGTCAAAAGACTTTCAGTGTTTGACCGTTGATGTCTTTGGAGGATTGCCCGAATCTTGTGGGAACACCGGATCAGCAATGCTGAGGTACGTCGAATGGTATTGGGGAGAAATAACTCACCCCCGATAGGTGAACTGATCACAATGCGTAGGTTGCGGCGGCTTGGCCATGTGCTGCGTATGCCAGTCGACCGACTTCCTGGAAGGGCTCTTTTCGCACAACAACGTCAAGGCAGTGAAGTATTAAAGCCATTACCAGCAAACTCAGCTGCGCTGGTTATTGCCGTCTTCCTGGATGGGGTCACATCAATGGCCAGAGACACTGGTCCAGTTGCGCCCTCAGTGTCCCTCATGCATCCAAGTTATCGCCTTCAATGCATAGCTCATTTCCGATTCCCCACTGACAGTGCACTAATTTACGCACTAATTTATCAGCTCCCACCTCCAATGCGCAACTACCTCCTCCCCGAATCATCGGTGAACGAAAGTGGCAGCTACAACCACTGTGCGACAAGTACGCGGTTATCACAGCTGACAATGATGATGATGACGATTAGGTCAGTAACTTGAATACTCGTGAATAATCACGGCGTTGATCCTAACCGAGATCTACGCTACAGCACTTAAATGGACCGCTTGTAATTCATCCCTTCGTATTCTTTCAACGGAAGTGAGGAAAGAAGCGCGCGAGTATATGCTCCACGTCAGCTGCGTTGACAGCTCAGTGGCGGTTCGCCTGGGTTCAATTGTGCACCATGTGTAACACCCAGCAGGTCGCTGTCAGACGCTGTTTCGGGACCAAGATTCATAGCAGATCTAGCGAGTTGTAATTAATCGGCGAAGTGAGAATTCGCAATGGTCAGCCGAACAGACAGCTGCTAAGACTCCAGGTACCATATTAACCTTACCTTGGCGCACCCGTACAAGCAAGTGAAACCTGGGAAAACTAACGTTTTACTCTGGGTTTCACAGACGCCTGAGGGTTCTGGTAAAATACTTGCCTCTTAGTTTCTCTGGGGATGAACGGGTTCAATTGCCGCAATAAAATCACCAATAGAGTGGCCAGCTTCTCCAAAACTAAAAAAGAATTGGAAATCATTGGAAAATGATATGGAATGAGTTCAACACACACACAGAACGAAAGCATCAAAAATGAAAGCGGCCATATAGCTGGATAGCTGAATAATGCCAATGAATTGCGCAACGGGATAGTTACACACGTATGACGGCATGTAGGTATCAACAGGATGCAGAAGGCCAAGCTATCGAGTGTAATAGGACTAGGTAGGACGGGAAAGATTGAATCACAGGAAACTTTCCGCGGAAATTTCTACCTGATCTATGGACGAGTACCTGGGACTCCCACATGGATCGAATATAAAGCAGAAAGGAGCGACCAGTCGTTTTGGCTAGACTCCTGAACCAATATTCCAACACATTACGAGACTCCTGAACGCTCGACTTGCAGACAGTGCGTTGGGTAGTTAATCTGGCATCCGATAAATGAACGTATCTTTGGATCTGCCAGTCACAGCTATACAGTGATTACAGCCGACAATAAAGCCTGTGGATGATGAAGGAGGATGCATCTGCCAGAGTTCGTACATTCTGTTCTGTTTAGCCACAGGAGAAATATGGACTAACAGCATTTGGAGATCTTTGTTGATTAGGCCTCAAAATGTGGAGAATAAACAGAGCTGTACCATTTGAAAGATGTTGAGGACCGTCGTGCGAACAAGAATCTCAAGAACAGGGATTGACGGATTCTCTCCCAGTCATCAAACAAATATCACTGAAAAATAAGACGAGAGAGGACGGTGCGATTGCCGGATGAAGACAGGCAAGTAGAAGCGATAGAACAATGAACACGCGGACCTGGGGGAGCAGAACAAACCTGGTAAGAAAAAAGATGCATCAGGAATAAACATGTGGTATGAGCAGTCACCGACTCCGTGAAAGATGTGTTTAGGAAAGAGGACAACTTGGGTGAGGGATTGGTGACGGGACACGAGTATCGAACGGCCTGAAGAATCTGTATGGGAAAAATTGGATAGCCACTCCGATCTATAAGCAGTAGAAACACGAAGAACGCAGTTCTACTATGGGGCAGACAATCGAGGTTCAACAAAAAGAATGGAGAGGATACGTCGTTACCGCTGTGTGATCGACAAACACAATCAAAGCAGTTGTTGCAACGGACTGCACAGAATTTGGGTGAAAAGTTGCAAATCAAGTGAACAGATATTAAGAGTAGGGAGATACCAAATAGACGAGGAAAAGTGCGTGTAGGCGCAAACTCTGCCCTAAAGCGAGGGCCAGTGGAACAGTTCTGAAACTCCAGACGAATGGAGGCAACATACTCGGAGATGTGGAATCGGCGAGGGAAAGTGCAGAAAGAGTAGAAAGAGAAAAACTGATGAACCAAGTCAGGGTTGTAAGTCAAACCACGGATGTTCAGACTCCACGAGACAGACCGAAGATGAGTGTAAGTGTAGCTTTTATGTCAGTGTTTGCTTGGCGAATGACAGACCGGCTTTTCAACTCAGTGATTTGTAGTGGCGAACCGCATAATGTGATGTTAAATACCAGGGGGAGAGCCTAGTAAGAGCTATCCACCAGCTCCCGTATTAACAGAATAAAATCTGTTCTATCAAAAAAGCCAACTGGGCGACATCTGCAAACGAATTGTCTATCAGCTCTAAACACTAGATGTGTGAGGAAAAGTACAGTGACTAACCAAATTCTGGTGCAGTTTGAAGAAACCGCTCACTAAACCACGGTCTTCGTTTCGAGGAGGATCCAGAAGCCACTAGCAGAGTCCAGATGGGACTTGAACCTAGTTGTGTCTTGACGAGTTCCGAATCTATGGTCTTCGATTTAGCGACAAAGTGTCGTATCCAAATCAACGATGCGCAGACTGATTCGAACACCAAAGGGGAGTGGTTTGGCTGGCCTATGGCCCGCTGCACAGAGGTGAGAAGATTGGCCGGGAAAGCACTGGGTAGACGGTCACCGATGTTCACTAAAATGGTAAAGGCGTATAAGATAATCACTGCCCAAAAGGAACGTCTAACAACCTCCTAAAAAAGAACAGTCATCCACTTTACCTTTTGTGAAACCAGAATCAAGACACATCAGGTAGGCGCACCGAACAGCTGCAGGGGTTTTGGGGTCGAAAGCTTTTATCTGTGACAAACAAAAAGAAAAAAGCGAAACGGTATAGAAGGTAAGGATGGGAGCAGATCCTTTTAATGGGGTCAGTGTCCACTTCAGCATGAACCTTAGTGAACGATGGTGGGCCTAAATTCTATCAGGGTATCACTAAAACAATGTGGCATTGTTACAAATGTTGCTCAAGATAATATGTACAAAGAGAGTTGAGGTTTTTGATTCACAAACAATCACCTGATCTTTAGTGAGGATCGATGAACTGAGAAGTATTAACGGTGTCTGATTAAAGTGCTGGGGATCCAAATGAAAATACTAGGTGATGATACAATGAACACAGTTTACTTTCTCAAAACCTGTTTGCTGTGGCTGAAGAAGCCCGTGGGACGTAGAGAGTTTCGCAGGCAACCAGCGGATTACACCTGCATGAGGAACAGCAAATTTGGTTTGGGTTTGAAAACTTCACCATGCGAGGATGAATTTTTACATACTGATCGGCACCTGTGAATATCAAACCCACTGGAAACAGGGAAATGTTATTGGCTCCCTTAGCGTCGAACCCATAGTAAGCCATAAATGCATTCAAGCCCAGTACATGAGCATGGATGTTGACAAAAAGACTATAGAGGCATGAGATACAGCACGTCTTTTTAAAACTTACTTTGATAAAAGACAAGAATCGGTCGGGTAAAGTAGACTTGAAGCGGGAAACCCACTTGGCCAATTGTTTTGACGCGTAGATCAGGGTTTCTTCGTGAGCTTCAAATTAAGGAAAAGTATGTCTGTTGAAATTCACGTCGGTAGATTTAGCGATAGGAATTTACTAAGCAACGCAGTTAGGAAAGGTTACTTATTCTGCTCTGGAAAGACTACTCGTCCAAGGAGATCACAAGAAGTTGAAGCATACCTCAGAAAGGACTGCTTGTGGTCGGTTACTCGAGGTAACCTGTCCAGATGGGGCGACCCGGTCACCAGACGACCTACCAGACCTCTTGGACTAAAACTGGTGTGCAGTGACGCGCGTATAGGTCAGAGGTGCGTCTATTGCAGCCAAAAACCGAAATACCTTGTTGTGGGGAAAACGGCCACATTAAACCTACTGTTGCGACCCATTTACCGGTAACAAAACGATGAAAACCGGACTATGAAAACACAGAGGTCGATTGACATTAAAGTGCGAGTCATTCTAAATAGATCCCCATCCATGAAGTTCATTGTACCGATGGGTTGTATCAACGAGAGCTATACAGGATGACCGGCAGTGAGAAGTGAGCACCCAGCGGCGGTCAAGTTACCAAAATGCAACGGACACAATAAAAAACGCAGTGTCCAGCGTCCATCACACAAATCTAGTGAGTATTCACATGGGATGAAATGAAGAACTTACATTCCTGTTCCATGATATCCATGAATAGACAAACCGCAGCGTGACCAATTTTATCCGACGCAGCTGTGCGCTTGGCACCGTGGCGGGACATTTCACCCAAACAGGTAAGTCCAGCAAGTCGTGCCTCTTGACCAGCCTTTTTCCCCTCTGGGCCAGTAATTTGCGCATAGGTCTGGAAAGGATACGTGAACAAGGGACAAATTAGTGTCTGGCCCTCGTATCTAATTGAAGGCATAATTTTGAGATCTATGAATCAACCGTGAAAATGATGCTTGGAAGATGAAAGCTAGTAAACCGAATAAGGGTAAATCCCCGAGTAGATTTTTACAAACTGTCCATTTCTTGACGTCCAGCGGTGGAATCATGCGGCCAAAAACGGTTACTGCGATCTGGTACTGGCAGGTACATCAGTGGATCACTACCAATTTCATCATCTTTCCTCACCTCACAAGAACTATATGTACAACTATGCATCGTCTGGACACAGGCTGTTTTATCCCCACATTTAGTCAAATAACCGGATTACCATAAGACACCCTGATAGTCCTATACCTGCTGGACGAAAAATACAACTACGTCTTTCAACAAAGGTATACACATCTATGTTGGTGCCGTGTTTGCGCTCAGATTACAAGTGATATCAGGTCAGATACCGCATTAAATTTTTTTCACTGCTGGCCTCCTACAATCTGGAAAGCTTGGGTAATGGGCATTAGAATTGACCAGAAGATAACAAGAATAAAATCATGGTAGATTGTCACTGGAGGCGTGGAAAGAGATGCATGATACATGGATTCTGGAGATTGTAGGAGCACTTTTTTTGTTTTGCTGATGCACCAACAGTCAACGATCCCAGTGGTGAATTCCAGAGCCAAGCGTCGATCACACGAATACCCACATACGTAAACGGACTCACTACGGTTGTTGTATATGCTAAGATTGTTAACCGTCTCTTACCAAGAATGGCTACCTAGGCTATACTAGGACAACGGGAACCGAGGGTAGTCATCCATAAATACGGTTTGGTTTTCAACAGAGAAGGCAAAATACCTTTGGTATGTTCAGACTCATTTGTCCTAAGCCGAAATGTCCGACAACAACTACGTTCGTGTACTGGTAGGTGGGTCTAGACGATGGGTGGGTCGCATATATACGACCACGACGAGCTGGTGGTTGGGTGCGAGCGTAGATCCTCAATCGCATGCATTAGATAAATCATGATGGTTCCACACTTACGACGACCCGACAGACTTTCAGATGTTCCAAAACATGTGTGACCAAACTGGCCTAAAAAATTCACGAAAATCGCAAATAAACCCCCTACTTTTAAATTGGGCCTAAAAAAATTGTTCAGCTGTAGCACCCTTTCAGTGCCTAGCTGCCATGCCACACGGAGGCACGAGGGCTGGGATACTGCCAGCTTGCCCAAGCCTAGACAGGGGAAGTCGAAAGACACAGGTTGGGTTCGAACCACGGACCTTCCTATCAGTAAATTCGCGCTCTAACCACTTGTTCTATCTCGCCCCCATTTCGCCTAATGTTCCCAGTGCGATTATTCTTGAGCTAGAAAACCTGTGGTTGCGAATGCATAGGACTGCTCCTTAGGACCCGAAAAGCATTAAAAGAAAAGGCGCCTATAGGATGTTTGCTTGCACACCACTGCAAACAACTAACTCACCAACTTCAAAAGACTAGTAACAGTGTCCGGTTCAGAGCAACGGGATACAACGCCCGTTAGTACGGCAACTGTTGATCTTCTGACCGGATCGGACAGCGCGTAGAGGTGTTTCACAATCGGCTGTATCAAGTCGACGGCACAGTAGTCAAGATCAAATGAGAGCATATTCACGATGGCATCCACACCTAAATGGAGATACGTAAGAGACGGGTTTCATACAACATAGAAACACATTAATGTAAACAAAACATGTATGTATGCAAAGAAATAAGCCAAAAAAACTGTGAAAGACAAGAGTGGCGATCCCATCAGGTGAAAGCGGAGACTTTAGGTTAACAAATTGTTTGCATACTGGCTAACATAAATTTACACTGAAGGATCCCGACCTAAAGCTGCCACCTTGACGTGGTGGTCGGGTTTCAGTGCTGCAATGATGCCGCGGGCTACACTGGCTGGAACTTCGTTCCACAATGTTCAACCATGCCAGGAAGGCCA
>NW_008751716.1:1263266-1284520 GCF_000715545.1 Opisthorchis viverrini | reverse complement strand
TGTCCTCTTTCACCTTTCCTCTTTAACTTCATCATTGGTACGATCATGGAAGACTCATTACGAGCCTCTAATGCCTGTGGGGTCGAAGTGCTCCCTGGGTCTCCGCTCACAGACATCGAGTACGCAGACGACATAGCTCTTCTAGGATCTGACCCCGTGGCATTGAAAACAATACTAAATAATCTAAATAATTCTGCCTCGCGGTTTGGTATGCGCTTCACACCTGCAAAGTGTAAAGTGCTACTGCAAGACTGGGTGGACTCGAACCCTAACCTCGTGCTTGCGGATGAACCGATTGAGGTAGTAGACAGATTTGTTTACCTGGGAAGCCGTATCAGTCCCGGTGGTCTGGCGAACGATGAAATTACCATCCGGATTGGGAAGGCCAGAGCAGCTTTTGCGAACCTACGTCACCTGTGGCGTAGGCGTGACATCAGCTTCTCTGTCAAGGGTCGAGTTTACAATGCTGCGGTGCGCTCCATATTACTATATGGATCAGAAACCTGGCCGCTGCGCGCCGAGGACGTCAAAAGACTTTCAGTGTTTGACCATCGATGTCTTCGGAGCATTGCCCGAATCTGGTGGGAACACCGGATCAGCAATTCTGAAGTACGTCGAATGGTATTCGGGAGAAATAACTCACCCTCGATAGATGAACTGATCACACTGCACAGGTTGCGTTGGCTTGGCCACGTGCTGCGTATGCCAGTCGACCGACTTCCTCGAAGGGCTCTTTTCGCCCAACCATGTGAAGGGTGGAAGAGAGCCAGAGGCGGTCAAACAATGACTTGGCAGCGAAGTATGAAGGCCATTACCAGCAAACTCAGCTGCGCTGGTCACTGCCGTCTTCCTGGATGGGGACCCCGAGACGGGCCACATCAATGGCTAGAGACATTATCAGACATGGCCCAGTCGCGCCCTCAGTGGCGCTCGTGCATCCAAGCTATTGCCTTCAATGCATAGCTCCTTCTCCACCCCCCCGCTTGACAACTCACTGAAAGTGCTGGATTTATGCACCAATTTACCAGCTCGCACGTGCAATGCGCAGCTACCTACCCCCCCCCAATCATCGGTGAACGAAACTGTGGCAGCTACAACCAGTGTACGACCAGCACGCGTGAACGAGCCTGACAAAACTTATCATCGACACACGAATGAAAGTACCAGCGACCAATAATATACAATAAACCTTGAGAGAAATTCAGTGGTACTCCTTGTGCACAGCACCAACCACATCGATCTCTCGCGTATGCAACATTCTCTGTGAAGCAGCTTCGGACATCTTGACGAAGAATTGGTGAGAAACGCTTCCAAAAGTGTATCTGGACTATACACGTTACGCTCCAACCATTTACGGTTTGTTACATAATTTGATTTTACTATAGACGTGCTGCTGCCCCGGCTAGCAGCACGTATATTGACACACACGAAACACTACTCAACGCACAACCATCAACCCATCGCTGCGGACCAATACGTCCCTTAACAACGCACTGATGATATCGCCTCGATTGGTGATGAACCGTTTGCAATCATATTGAGCAGCTCAGCGAACGAACCAAAGGCCATCATTTGCCCTATTTACTATAATCAAATAAGCTGGAACATGGGGACGCATTAAACAGCGCTCACTCCTACTGGTATAAGAACGTCCCCTTTACTTATAGCAACCTTTTCGGATTCCTCAGTTTCCTATAGCACATTAACCCCATCTGTAAGTTAAGTCGGTAAATATGCACTCATCATCTGTAGCATCACAGTTGCACAGCGTACGCCTTTCTAGATGCTATCTCACTCCACACACATTATTGTTGCTCTTCTCACCTCGCTGCATTCTTCATAAAGACCTATGAATAAGGACCACATTCAACCAAATTAATATTGCTAACTGCTGGTCAATCATGAGGGGTAGGTGGGTGAACAGGACTCAGTGGGACAAGTTTAGAACTGCAGACGTTGGACTTAGAAGTGAAATCTAGATGATGCGAAATCAAGGGTTCGCAAAACCATTGGAGATCAAAAGAAGTTGTAGGCCACATGGCTCAGTTCTGAGTGCAACTCATTGAGTTGGATGGCGCAACTGAACAAGACTAGGTCAGATACAGTAACATACCCAGGGAAATTATTGTTCAGTCGAGTTATCTCGTTGGACAACAAAGCTGTCACAGCGTTATGTAAGGATAGTGCAATGCGAGTGAACGAAACAACCTACGTTTCGGTTCTTTGGACTACTGAGGTGGTGAGCGATGTTTATTGCAGCCATATGTGACGTCTGAGGAACAAAGAATCCAGTGGTAGGTGAAGTGCTACGTGAGGTCATCAACGGAGCGTCGTTTGCACATACCCAAAACGACCAATAAAAATCAACCATCAGCATTGACAGGAAAGCGGTAGCAGAAGTACTGTCAGCTAGCTGACAGAGTCATGAGGAGAAACGTTTTAGTCAGTGGGGATATGATACAAAATAAATCAACTTTTTTGACCAAAATTATAAGGAGTAATGTCCCTACATGTGGATCCAACCACTCACTTGCAAATTAACGAGGCGCGGTTAATCTCTCAGTTAAACCACTTTGGAAGAGGTGTCAGCAATCTTTCGGTAGCATCGGATTAAAGAAAAATATCTACGCCGTAGAAAAGCATTAAAAAGACATACACGAGCATCGCGATGGATTGAGACAAAATTGGATGGATGCTGCATCCCAATAAGCCGCGTTAGACACTAGCCAAACACACGGAAGACAAAACACAGCTAAGAAAGGCGCGCCATCCAGAGAGTTTCCAGCCAAATGCGAGGAGAACCGCGTCAACTTCCGCTATGGATCAGAAAATATCTTGCGATATCCAGTTGAGAGGTAGCCGTATTCAAATCGCGTTGGTGCCAGGGTATGTCAACAGTGAAACTTTGGGTAACATAGAGCTGAATACGAAAACAGCACTTTCTGCAACGGAGGCAAGAATATTGGCGAGCTCACATCCGTTTTCGGACTGGCATGTTACATCGAACAAAGCTAATGGAACCACCGCGCACAGTCGATAATCTAACATGCAACTGGAGCTGAATGCTCCGTACCCGGTGTAAAACTGAGAGAAAAAGACCGGAAGGTGGAGAGGGAGAAGGACCCCTACAGCTATCAACACATCTGATTGGTATCCCACGTCCAAACCACAGGGGATGTTTTCTTTGCTGACTTGGCGATTCCGACTGAGCACCAGACACCCACTTACGAACCACTTCAGTATGGCCATGATGCAGCCGACTAACTGCTTTTATGTGACAAGGCCACAGGTGATCAAATGTCTGCGGATATTGAGGGTCTTCAGATGAAAACATCAATTTTCGCAATCTAATCGTGGATCCAAAGTAAAAAAGTCCCACACACTAACGAGACGCTCTGAACTATAGAGGAGAATGTTCTGAACTATCTTGTATAAAACACCGGTTTCCTTTGCACTTTTCACCAGTCTGCTTTCGTCCATGGAATAATTGGCATAAATTCAAAAGAGACACCTCGGAATGATTGTGTAGTTGGCACTAAGTCCCCTCCCCTTCCCCACTCATTCTTTTCCCCATAACACGGTAGCGAATCATCAGTGTTGAACATTGGTGTTGTGCTGTCGATGATAATGTATGACTACGCAAGCAACTGAGCATCACTGTATCACAGAAAATAAGCAAGTATGACGGTGGCCGGATCTGTTTAGGTATAAAAGTGTTTTCAGTCAGACAATGCTGCTTTGTTTCCACTGTTTGCCGGAGGTGCAAAGTCCGAAAATCACTAGAAAGTTAAGGAACGGTGGACGTACCAACCATATTCGCCTCAGCAGACCGCAAGATAGCACGATGCACGGATGGTATGACCAAACTTTTGAAGAGATCCGGAGTCAGACAGGTAGAAATGCTTGCTGTGTACGCAGGCTGTTAGGAGGGTAAGGAAGGCAGGTTAGGATAGATAACCCGAACGTGGCTGACGGGCGATGTATATGTAAAGATAGAGTAAAAACACAAGAATTATTCATAAACAAGCAGGGTCGATTAGCCCAGAGATGACAACACAAGATGAATGACTGTCCATTCAGATCCCATCACTTATAATGTATTGCACACAAAATATTCGGCGTTTATCTGAACACAAGGGAACCATGTCACCGTTACCCTCAAACGTAAAAAGAAAACAGCTAACGAATGTTTTGCGACTCAATGTCACAGCCAATTGTTTTGAATGCGGCCCAAAGCACGAAAAACAGTGATTAATGTATGAAACCAACCAGAAGCACCTCTAACGTAAACAATACAATCTCGAAAGATCAATGAGGGCGAGATGGCCCAAGTGGTTAGAGGGAGAATTTACTAACCGGAAGGTCCGTGGTTCGAATCCGACCTCCGCCACTCAACTTCCCCTGTCTAGGCTTGGGCAACCTGACAGTATCCCAGCCCTCGTGCTTCCTTCGGGTGGCATGGCAGCTAGGCACCGAAAGGGTGCTACAGCTGAACGATTTTTTTTCGAAGGATTAATGTCACTTCCCCACGTTAGACAGCACGCAACCGAAAAAATAAGATGACCACAGCATATTACTAATCTATCGCTAACAGCTGAATTGACGAAATGCCGAGAACTGATAGACAATACAATGGCCTTCGCTTGGAATTCATCTGGTTTCTTACCAGCCCGCCCGGACTGATAGGGATGAATTCATGTGCCACACTGATTGTTCATTTGCAAGTATCGTCTTACACCAGTACTTCACACTTTTCGGGTGTAAAGAGTATGTTAAACCATGTGAGCTGTCTTCAAAAGGCTCAAGAGGACTACACTCATATGCGGGGGCGAGATGGCCCAAGTGGTTAGAGCGCGAATTTACTGACCGGAAGGTCCGTGGTTCGAACCCGACCTCCGCCACTCGACTTCCCCTGTCTAGGCTTGGGCAACCTGACAGTATCCCAGCCCTCGTGCTTCCTTCGGGTGGCATGGCAGCTAGGCACCGGAAGGGTGCTACAGCTGAATGCTTTCTTTCTTTCTTTTACACTCATATGCATACTAGATGTTTGTGAGCCAACGCCAGGAACGCATGCTGTTAGGAGCACGTGGCATATCGATATTGATGCCAAAGAGGAAAAACGAGAGAGCAGACTTGCTCAACACCAGGATATATAGCGAACTAAGCGGAAGGCCTTTTGCAGACTCGTATTCGTGAGAATATAGTGTTCTTACGAGAGGATTTAGGAAGGACACACTTCGTGTCCAGAGGGTTGCAGTTTGTGATGCTCGAAGGGACGAAAGCTACTTTTAGATATGGAAGTCTTAAAGGTTCGTATTCCCATCGAAACATTCAGGTCGACTAACATTCGATTTTCGTTCGAAGTATTTTACAGGATGGGCATCAGGATAGTTATCGCGTTTGTGTAGGATGGGGAATTTTGCGGGAATTTTGGGGAATTTTGCGCCAACACAAAGAGCGCTCGTATTGAGTGGCTGTTTTGATGAAGAAATTGTCCCAAAATTGCTGGCTCTCTAGGAATGGGTTAATGGAAAACAGTTCAACTGCGCCGCAGTGTTATGTCCGTGATTCAAGACGACGTTTCGTGGGAGAAGTGCTGTCCCTTTTTTAAGGACAGCCTTGCTGCCACTAGTCGTTCTCGTGAGAGGTAAAATAGAGCCCAGTTGTTCTCTGCATTGAAATTCTCTCCCATTAGATGGACTTTTGCTATTCACCAGCGTCCTTTGTCATTCCGTACGGCCTCTCTGTTATTGTTAGAAGAAAAGGACCAGAAGAATAAGAGTCAAAAGAGCCTACCGGATCATGTGGACACTCAAGTCCGACCCCCACATCGGCATAAAAGTTCTTGGTCGGGCCAATGTGCTGCAACATCTCATAAGCGGACAGTCAGTGCGGGGTCGACGATGCCACTCCGATTGGTGATGGAACGTTTGTAGTCCGGCTCGGGGTACAGACCAACAACCAACCAGAACATCCAAGCTACCGATACTCCGCAACATCGTCAAGCGGATACCTGGATCTCTTCGGAAAGTGCAACATTCATTCACGTGCGCGTTCTATTTCACACTACACTGAACACTCATCCCAATACACGTAAGCAGATGGAAAAACAACTCAGAACATTCAGCAGGGAATTACTTGAGCTGCCAACGATTTGAAGATACCTGCCAAGAGACTTTAGACCATTATTCCGTTTTCAAGAATAGTGGCTGCGGGCGGAGGGGTGTTCGAAGTTAAAATGTTAGCTTAGTTCTGCCGAACTTAAAAAGTGAGTGTACAGTGCAGCTATCAAAGTATCATTAGCACTTTATTTGTCCATCAGAGGGGACAATTTCTCCATCAAACCCTCCATTCATGCTCATCTTTCGGTTGTACACCGCACACTGCTATGATAACAGACAAATTGTTGTCGTGAAGGGTGCAACATCAGTGGATAATTTTGCCAAGGTCTGACTAACAAAGCATCAGAAGGTTAACGCAGGGAGCCCGAGGATGAAAGCAATAAGGCATGGAATACTGAGTTCTAATAAGACTGCGTCCAGCGTTCAGCTGTAGCACCCTTTCGGCGCCTAACTGCCATGCCAAATGAGAGAAGCACAAGGGCTGGGATACTGCCAGATTGCCCAAGCCAAGACAGGGGAAGTCGAGAGGTAGAGGTCGGGTTCGAACCACGGACCTTCCGGTGAGTAAATTCGCGCTCTAACCACTAAACAAAGCAAGTAGCCTATGAGCACCACCTGATTCTTGATGTATCAAAGTATTTCGACCGTACTGGGTAATGCGTTGGCGATCACGGTCAGGCGTTGAGCAATCAAAAAGCGCACTTCCTTGGGTGAACTTTTCTTACCCCTCCTTCCTCGGGGAAAGGCATCATCGCTGTTTCGGTAAATAAGGATATGCAGGTCGCCTGGGGGAACACCCCAATATTGTCACAGCAAACAGTACGATTATCCCCAGATCGATATGTATTTACGGCAGGGTTTTTCGTTCCTAATGGTAACACGACCGGAAATTTGAAGTGGTCAAGTTGTACAGAGCTTCCGACATGAATTTGCACGTGTTCTCCTGAGTTGGTAATAAGATGGCAGTTTCAAGTGGTGAGCCAGGTATAAATGACAAAACGGTGGGTGTCCGTTTGTAATATCACGGCAGCGTGTGTCTAGAGTGTGACGTCAGGGCATAATAAAATGATGCAAACGCGAGAATGGTTGAGAACACGCTAAAAGGGGGGGACAAATAACATAATAATAACCACAATGGGACAAAAATTAAAATTCACATATACTATCACTTACTAAAAGGTGTTTTGGCAAAGGAGACTTCGTGTTGAACAGTGCCTGAAGGAGTTTCTCCATGAGAGTAACCTGATTGCCATTCAGTGCCACAACACAATCGACCTACCGATAGCATTGAATACTCTTCAAAAGAATTCAGCTGGTCGGAAATAGCAGAAGCCAACAAAAGTATGGAGTGTGAAGCAAATTCGTCGCTTTTCAACCTTTCCACAATAAGACTCCCAATGGCAGGATTCTTAGAGAGTAGTATGAGGAATATGGGAAAAATTACCTTCGCCAATAAGAATTTGGTTGTATTCTTAATGAACACCTTATGGCTCTTCCTTGAGGAAAGGAATATTCTCGCGACCAGACGACACCACAGTTGGACCTAAGTATCGTTTTGACAACATAAACTGGTGCGTACCAGAGATTTGGTAACTGAGGACTGTAGATCGGCTGCGCATGACAGCAACTCGGTGGTTACGGAAATAGCGATAAGTGGGTCAGGAAACGAACTGAGAACTAGGATGGTTCACAAATAACATACTTTATGATATGATTTTCACCACCAGCAGTGCCGAGTCCTGCGAACAGCAGATGTGCGTGGGTGAACACGATTTGGGTGTGCTTTTGAATCAAAAAACGCAAAGCAGCAAGAATGACTGGAAGCTGCTTCGGTGTACAGTATGCCAGATTTGCACCCAATGTGTGTAAAGTATCCGTGATCACCTCCTCTGGTTGTTCGCACGCTAAGGGATGTAGTGAGGCTAATTATGTTCACGTACCACTCCCATCTTGGGTGATGCTGCATAACAGTCCTTCTAAACGCATTCGACCGGATCCCTGGGACTGGTCTGCAATCACTGTCATTAGCTAGACAAATATAACATAAAGGGTTGTGATAGTTTGCTCGAAATCGCCTAAATTAAGTAGCCATGGATTCAAGGGTCGAGCGAATAGTGAAGTGTAGGAAACTATGAAACTTCCTAACATGAAAGGAATAGAAGCATGAGGATGATTGATCGTTCAGCTATAGCACGCTTTCGGTGCCTGGCTGCGGTGCCACAAGAAGGGGGCACGAGGGCTGGGATGCTGCCAGGTCGCCCAAGCCTAGACAGGGGAAGTCGAGAGGCAGAGGTCGGGTTCGAACCACGAACCTTCCGGTCAGTAAATTCGCGCTCCAACCAGTTGGTCCACCTCGCCCCCATGAGGATGAAAAAGATTGTTACATTTCTTGTGGAGAGAAAGTTGCCAGAACTTTAGTAATCTCGAGTAACAAGCAGCTAAAGTGGCTAGCTTATGCTGTTACAATGGTGACGTCTCGAGTTTGATCCAATACATAGTTAACAGTGATATGCTTTTTGGCCAGGGTCTCGTCTCCACGTCAACTCTCCCTTACAACTGCGAACTGTGGGTATGCTTTGGACCCAGTCGAGTCATTGCAACAGACAACGAACAGTAAAGTTCGCGTACATGTAAGAGGTTATGCCAAGAACCAATATTGAATATAATGCCTGATAACGTTGGCTACCACTGGCAGATAAGGCTTCTTAGACCTCAGATTTGGAGCAGGGAGATTCTACCTGAAGATACTTTGGCACCATGTTGTGCTACCTATCGTGTCCGGCCACGCGCCCAAGCCATATATGGGATGGACCCCAAAACATTTGCGAACCTCACCCGACATAAGTCCATCATTTAACAACAAACTTTAACTAGACCGTCTGATGAGGATGTAACAACATGATTAACACTTGGACCGGGTACGTGCCATTTTCCTTGAAGTTTCCAACCTTGTTCAAGAGGAATTAGATGTGCGGAAGATACCAAGACCCCACAGTACTTAGTTTTAAGATAGCCGCCTCCACTACATGTATTTACGTCGTGGACTGTTCCACTGCGAGCAATCTGCCAACAGTAGTTCCGAGTAAGCTGTAGGTGGGCTTGGCGGTTCTGGTTTGTCACAAGGTACTAGTTCACACACCGATTCATTACAGGAACTCTGAAGTCAGCCGACGTCTGCTATACCGCGAAGGCATCATGGTCATATTAATCCCTTCCCTAAGTCTGCGCGACCGGGGAGCATCAATCGCCCCCGTATCAATCGCCAGACCTCAGGTACAAACCCTCCACCCATTGAATAACGCATCACGGTCAGCCCATTCGTCAGTCCCCTAACCATTTTTCTCCGTCTAAACTATCGATCAGCAACGTAGACGAAATAACACCTCACTAGAAAAAAGGATCCACGGAATATCCGTGATCTCTGGCAATTGTGGACATATGTCCCGCGGCAGTGGGAACCCAACATTCTACCCCTATGTTGGTTCATGGTTTTCTGTTCCGTGTAGCATGGAGTGTCAAAGGATACGACAGTAGCTTGAGGTATACGTTATATGGACAACGTGGTGACAACTGCATGATTAGTCGGTGACACGATCCATCGCTATGCACCACAGAAACGCCCTGATATCACACCAATTAATGAATAAGTGCTTGCAATCAACCTGCTTAGCCCAGCGAACAAATATCCGACCCTAAGAATGTATGTAAAGAATAATGGTGGAACTGCCGATAAGGACACGAGGTAATACCCGGGCAATAAGCTCCGGACTATAAAGCCCCATTCTGATTCGCCCACAGAGGGCCCAATCAGAATTAGAAGATGACCGTGGCTTCACGTCAAATATCGACGCTAGTCCAGGTTTTGTCCAGCTAACAGCTGCAACACCTAAATGAGTTAGAAGTGCACTCAACATCAACGTGTTTACAATAACTTCATTCTGTTCTTAAGTATCCTCTTTCTTTCCCTCTCCGTCAGTATTCTTTTTTTCTTTTTAATTATTTTACTGTTTGTTCTGTTGTTTTATCTTCGAATTTCCCACTTCTCTTCATCACGATGCCACCAAATTACTCGAGAAGATCTTCCTGCCAGGTCGCCCAAGCCTAGACAGGGGAAGTCGAGAGGCAGAGGTCGGGTTCGAACCACGAACCTTCCGGTCAGTAAATTCGCGCTCCAACCAGTTGGTCCACCTCGCCCCCATGAGGATGAAAAAGATTGTTACATTTCTTGTGGAGAGAAAGTTGCCAGAACTTTAGTAATCTCGAGTAACAAGCAGCTAAAGTGGCTAGCTTATGCTGTTACAATGGTGACGTCTCGAGTTTGATCCAATACATAGTTAACAGTGATATGCTTTTTGGCCAGGGTCTCGTCTCCACGTCAACTCTCCCTTACAACTGCGAACTGTGGGTATGCTTTGGACCCAGTCGAGTCATTGCAACAGACAACGAACAGTAAAGTTCGCGTACATGTAAGAGGTTATGCCAAGAACCAATATTGAATATAATGCCTGATAACGTTGGCTACCACTGGCAGATAAGGCTTCTTAGACCTCAGATTTGGAGCAGGGAGATTCTACCTGAAGATACTTTGGCACCATGTTGTGCTACCTATCGTGTCCGGCCACGCGCCCAAGCCATATATGGGATGGACCCCAAAACATTTGCGAACCTCACCCGACATAAGTCCATCATTTAACAACAAACTTTAACTAGACCGTCTGATAAGAATGTAACAACATGATTAACACTTGGACCGGGTACGTGCCATTTTCCTTGAAGTTTCCAACCTTGTTCAAGAGGAATTAGAGTGCGGAAGAATACCAAGACCCCACAGTACTTAGTTTTAAGATAGCCGCCTCCACTACATGTATTTACGTCGTGGACTGTTCCACTGCGAGCAATCTGCCAACAGTAGTTCCGAGTAAGCTGTAGGTGGGCTTGGCGGTTCTGGTTTGTCACAAGGTACTAGTTCACACACCGATTCATTACAGGAACTCTGAAGTCAGCCGACGTCTGCTATACCGCGAAGGCATCATGGTCATATTAATCCCTTCCCTAAGTCTGCGCGACCGGGGCGTATCAATCGCCAGACCTCAGGTACAAACCCTCCACCCATTGAATAACGCATCACGGTCAGCCCATTCGTCAGTCCCCTAACCATTTTTCTCCGTCTAAACTATCGATCAGCAACGTAGACGAAATAACACCTCACTAGAAAAAAGGATCCACGGAATATCCGTGATCTCTGGCAATTGTGGACATATGTCCCGCGGCAGTGGGAACCCAACATTCTACCCCTATGTTGGTTCATGGTTTTCTGTTCCGTGTAGCATGGAGTGTCAAAGGATACGACAGTAGCTTGAGGTATACGTTATATGGACAACGTGGTGACAACTGCATGATTAGTCGGTGACACGATCCATCGCTATGCACCACAGAAACGCCCTGATATCACACCAATTAATGAATAAGTGCTTGCAATCAACCTGCTTAGCCCAGCGAACAAATATCCGACCCTAAGAATGTATGTAAAGAATAATGGTGGAACTGCCGATAAGGACACGAGGTAATACCCGGGCAATAAGCTCCGGACTATAAAGCCCCATTCTGATTCGCCCACAGAGGGCCCAATCAGAATTAGAAGATGACCGTGGCTTCACGTCAAATATCGACGCTAGTCCAGGTTTTGTCCAGCTAACAGCTGCAACACCTAAATGAGTTAGAAGTGCACTCAACATCAACGTGTTTACAATAACTTCATTCTGTTCTTAAGTATCCTCTTTCTTTCCCTCTCCGTCAGTATTCTTTTTTTTTCTTTTTAATTATTTTACTGTTTGTTCTGTTGTTTTATCTTCGAATTTCCCACTTCTCTTCATCACGATGCCACCAAATTACTCGAGAAGATCTTCATTTTGGCTCTTACTCCTCCGTTTAGCTGCCACGTACGCCATCAAAGTGGGAATCAAGGCCAGCAGTAACCGTTAGTTGTAAGACTCATCGCAGGTAACCTACATGATCCTATGTGTACCCGGGACTTCCGACT
This sequence comes from Opisthorchis viverrini, assembly GCF_000715545.1. Lineage (NCBI taxonomy): Eukaryota > Metazoa > Platyhelminthes > Trematoda > Opisthorchiida > Opisthorchiidae > Opisthorchis > Opisthorchis viverrini. The sequence continues at coordinate 1,272,358 of NW_008751716.1, read as the reverse complement.
TAACCCGCGTAGATGTATTTCAACGGGACATAATTAACACGGTTGCATACGGGTGAATAGCCTGTGCAGAACCTTCTGCAACTTTAGCGAGTCGCTGGTTCGAGGGGAGCTCGTAAGGATTTACCGTCTTCCAGTTATGGAACAGCTCGGTACTTCAACTTCCAGATGACATAGTCAATCCAGCAACGTAATTAATGTGCCGCCAAATTCCGCGTGGAAAATTCCCCAATACTTTCCGGACTATGCCATTCGGATGTTCTCTTTATATTCCTGGAGCCATATTAATCCTGTTGTTGTGGATGAGCCTATGGTGAATTGGGATTCTAACGGTTACCCTCCCGCTTAATTACTCCCCCGGTCAATTTCACACTTAAACCTACTATCCTCACCCTATGCTCTCTGCCTTACAATCACGCGTCAACAATGTGACAGCAATACGACCTTTATGAGCAACGTGTCAACCACAGGTCAAATCCGGTTCCGTGAAAGTTTAAAGGACGCGACGGGATTTCACTAATTGTTCTAACGTTTCATTCATTGCAATAACCTATATAAGGACAGAACGTGGTCAACCATACACACGCACCACATGCACGCAGAAACAGCCAAGCTCTGAGCTTGATAATTTTCTTACCATTTCCCCGCAGTGTTCGCTGGGTCAACGGTGAAAACCCTGTTTGCCAAGCTTTGTTCAAACAGGGCATAAGTAAGAATTAGGTATCTCCGAAGGCGCCGATACTCAAGCATCGCGAGACAGGTATCGTAGTCCACGGATTTGAGGCCGGCAACCATTTCCGTAGCGGCTCGCTGGACACCCTCAATGGGGGTGACGTCTTTCGTGCCTCCTGAGTAGACAGATGGGTTGGCGTATTCAAGGAGCGGTCTGACGTAGGTCCCGTAGAGCATTTCGAAGTCCATACGAGTAATACGGGAGAAGATGCACTGGGGCATCCGTAAAATGGGGAATGCCTTTTGGGCCGACTTCTCATGGTTCGTTGAGAACGACAAGTTTGAGGAGACCAAGATACCCAAATCCATTTTTGGCGTCTATCCCCATGATGTTTTCTGGTCCTTTCTCACCATGCATGACAGAGGCATTCGCTGAGTCTCCTCCAAATTACATATGGGCGCACTTTTCGTCATTGAGAGGAAGCTGTCAGTACAACGACCACCGTACATACAATTACTCAGATATTTGTTATCCCCCTTAAGCTCTTCGGTAGCTGGGATGATACTTCCTGCTTTCTTTGTGAATCTCAGCCAGAGCACTCGAAGTGCTACACAGTACACTGGCCATTCACTGTACTGACAACTAGCAGGCTGCGTCGAACTGGACGCAGTCAGAGGCAAAGAGTTGAATGTCTTGATCGCATCCTCGACGAGATGCCTCATCAAAGAGCAAAGAGTCATTCTGGGATAATAAAGAAAAAATTTTCCAAAGCGATGTAACAACTTCAATCTGCTTAACGGCCGACCTGTGCCCGTTGTGTATGTTTTCAGAAATACCCTTGAATATTGGATTTTCAAAAATTCTGCTATTTTGCGTCCCGGTTGAGAATTCGGCGGGCCTTTGGCCCATCGCGTTGAAACTCAAAAATTCCTCGGTCGCTTGCATTGGTCCACCAATCTGCTTATTGACTCCTGAGCTTTTCAAGCGGAGATTGCCGTTTTTACATTCTACTTGACGTAATCTTGCTGCATAATCGTATCCTTTACGAACATTACGAACGAAATTTTTAGCACCTGGTGTTTTTCTGTTCCTTTAATGCGGCATTAATGAGTATAAATTGAGATCACCATGTATGCAGATACGCTTTCTTAGGATGGCCGTTCTCACGCAACGCATGAATTCTGGTTAATGCACCAGATTCGTTGCACGCGCTTTTGTGTAGTAAAGTATTTTTAAAAGCATTTCAGGATGTTTTGCTGGCGTCTTGTGTGTATATTTACCTTGCTGAGCAGTACGCCAAAGCTACAGCGCGCGCACCAAACAAAATCAGCAAGTTCTGTCATGCTTTTGGGGATACTTGTAGTAAAAAGAAACCTGCCTTCAGATTCTATCGATCAGGTTTCGTTTATCACTGCGGTTGCAATTCAGTCAGCCTCCCAAAAAACGATCGTTCTGGTTGGATATATTGTGCAATCATCATTTGCTTTGATCCTTTGTGGGTTTTGCGTGTCCTAATTTTTGGTGATCCCACCTATAGTGCGGACAGTGTAGCCGCCCAATATAAGGACAAAATTCAAAGGCAGTTGTGCCCTGCAATTTGTTTTTGACTGCGGCCAAGTTATTGAAAAAAAATTTCCTTGTAATGTAGACACATGTTGATAGCGCGTGGGAAGGTTGTGCCAGATACCTTAGATAGGTGTGCCAGTGTACTTACCTGGCCAGGTTGATGACGTTAATTCTACGATTATCAGCACTTGAAGAAATTTTATGTTAAGAGGCAGCGAACGCTAGGTAAGACAAAGTTATCCATAGACGGAAGATGTGAGGAGGTATAGTAATCACTAAATGGTTTGCTTCTAACTTTGATAGAGAAATAGAAATGGGAGAAGAGGTGAACACCATGACTGCTGTCCGTTATCCCGGCTGACAAAAGTGAAGAAGAGCGCAGACTAGCCACAGTTGAGTGCCACTAATGCTCACTAAGCATAGCAATACTCGCGCCACCGGATGCACGCGGGGAGAAGAAAAATTTAGCAGTTTCCTTAGTGTGTGAGGGGCGAGCTAACTTCTTCCGCTGTCTCAACATAAAAATCTTTTTTTCCTGATTATATGAAACAGGCACACTATGAGGGCTAAATCTGAAACATTTATTGCTGATGCCGTCTCATGCATTGGGCCCTTTGAGTCAGATTTCAGGAGCAAACTTACGGAGGTCATTATATCATAAGGCACTGGTAACCAGCTTTTATGATCAAAGCTACAGATGTCTCTATAGTTTGGTCAGGGTTGGTATCCAGTGTACCTCATGTCCCAAGTCGACGAATAGTGAAGTTCCGAGCATTGATGACAAGTGGATTTCAACTAGGTCAGAGCAGGCCACAGCCGCTCAGTAGAAGCACACCCAAATTGTTTTCGCCGTGACTGAGAAGTTTCCGAAGTTGTGACTTTTACGCGGATTTAGTCCAATTCATTTGCAACTTTCGGCTATAATTTGCTCAGACCGTTTTGTTTAAGTGAGCGGAATCTCAGGGTCACTGACCATCACCGATTTACGAAAAATGAAATGAAACTGCACCTTGCCATATTTGGCGTTCTTTAATAATGAAGATAACATATACATACATATATATAGATAGGTAGATTAATCCAATGACCAACAGCGGTCCTTCATATCCATACGCGCCATTCATCTGCCAGCCACATGCTTAAAAAAATACACAATGCCTTTAATAACTCATGTTTATATTTATTGGTTGCATTGTTACAAACGTAATGTGTGGTCAATCCAGTTCTCGTTTTCAGAAATCCGCCTTTGCTCGACAGTGTCTCCGGAGGGAACTTAGTATAACCACTGATTACTCGTACACAACCTCATCGATACCATTTAACACAATTAAGCAAGGTTGTAGTAGCGAACTCACCAAGTGCTTGACAAATCCCTCAGTCCACAATTCCGAATCTACGTCCACGACAAATTTGAAGTCTTACTGTTACAAAGGCAAACTCAGTACTTCCTCAATTAGTCCCGTCGGCGATAATGGAGTAACCATTTGTGCATCGATTATTCAATGGCGGGGTTCGTAAAACGTGTAAAACGCCCAGTTTTCCTATGTATTTATGTACCTTATCCTATCACATGTCTCCTTAAACTCGCCAGGCTTCATTGACTTCTCATCATTCTATCGTATTCACAGGCTTCAAAATTCGGTAATACGCGGTTCGGACGCCACGTTTGCTGTTATCCACCTGATCAGTGAGGTACGCCCTTGAGATCCGAAAATGGACCAGAAATCACCTGCGACCTTGCGTTGAATTTTTCCAACCTCTGGGAATTCCCTCGGTTAACTACAAAACCACGTTCCTCACAAAATTGCACATCCCAGTCCAATCAACTAAAATCTGACGTATGTTACAGGGTTTTCCAGAGACCGAAGTATGCCAGCGCAGTAATCAAGTTGAACCTAAATTGACGCTACGATAATTGCCCCATTCATTTGCTTACTCAGCCTATGTACTTTTGATCTCCAGTTGTTTTGCTTATTCGTACCCGGCACTCACCTTGCCGCAGAGGACGTCCTTTCCGACACTTGTGTATTGACATGTGTGTCTGTGTGTAAATGCGCGCTGCTGACCTACTTACCCATGTGTGTTCATGTCTCGCTTGCTGAGCCTGCCTTGGCTTGTTTTCTCATGGGCTCCGCGTGATCGCACGTTCAATGAGAATCACGAGACCGTCGTCGGAAGGAACGACTGAAACCCATGCTACTGAGCCGTCATTCCCCTCGCCGTTGTTTGGTGTGCGTACGTTGACACTGCACTGTGCCGGTCAGTGACAGACCAGTGAACGTGTTGACGCCACGAACGTGAACCATTGAGGTTTGTTGTACATATTTGCTTACCCTCTGCGTAAATAGTACCGTAGAATTACGAACCCAATCCTTCCTTTTGATATTCGGATTGTTGAACCTACGCGTCACTCAAAGTTCCGTATCGGGCTACTTAACAAATGGCGTGGCATTGCCATGCCCAGTTTCTTAGCACACCCGCAACTAATCCTTTCCTGCTCCTGACTCTACCCTCCCGCCAACTCGGTCTATTATTTGCAACTAAGAAAAAGCTGATGCCTTATTCCGAAGAGCATGCCCACGGTATGTCATCTATTAGTTGTTAATAAACATGATTACTATTATCTTTAAGTTTGTGGGTGCACAGTGCATACCAAACGACTGGTTACTTTTGGTCAGTTCATTCAAAAAACCTGCATCTATTGCTCCTCTTCGAAGACAAGAACGATGCTTGCACTCTCCATATCGGCAAGGTTTTCTTCAGATATTTGAAAACCGGAAAACATCAGTCGGAAGACATGGGTTAGATAGGAATTGCGAGCACTTTTAGCTGCTTGTTGTTTTGGGCTGCAGTCTGACTTACTCCATAGTGCTTTCCAGCAGACTTCCCGAGACTTTTGTTATTTTGAGCCGCCAATGAAAATAAAGCTATCTTATCGCCTCCCCTGAATGACAGAGATAAACCACGTTGCGCCCTCGATGGACGGCAGATTATCCTCTATCCATGCTAGTCCTAATTGGTCATGATTCCTTGGCGAATCGTAACTACAATAACAACCCTAAACGACTCATCAAGGATGTTCGTGCACGGGGTTATCCGTGGATTCAAGCAATGTGTGACAATGACGGTACCGCCACTAACATGCCCAGTCTGATGGCCAGCCCGTACTCCACCATATCCCCAAATTTACCGGATGATGATGTTATGTGCACCCATAAGACCGTCTCAGTCCGTTTAAATTGTGCCAGTTCTACTTCCTCGGACGTCACAGTCGATGGTTCGGTTAGTCTCGCACACGATTTAGCGTGTGATGGCCAGCACAAAAACTTACTACTTGTGATGAATTCCTTGGCTTTGTTTAGCAGGATGCCTGTTACAACGATGTGGGAGTTTTCATATACAAGTGTTGAAAAGCTGCTCCATATTGAGTTTCACCCGGCATAGAGTGCGTATTCATAGTTCCTGTCCTTTTCAGATTATTTTCAAATGCAATACAAAAGAAAACACGTGACGAAACCGGCTGTTCCACAAAGTTTCCACTGTCATCCGGGAGACACCATGCGAATCCTCTGCAGCCATTGAAGTATGAATTCCTCACCAATGGCGAACATCGACTACGCTTAAACAACTTGCAACAAAACTGAGGCCGTATGGGGAGATCTTGAAAGACCAAATAAATACCAAATGCCGGAATTTTATTTTAAAGTTTCTCCCATTTAAACTATGGTTTCAAAGGAATTTTGGGTGTACGTCTAAGTCTCAACCAGGCAGCACGGTACGTTCAAGAACGGTTTCGTTTTTGGCTTGCGCAAAGGTGTGAAATAATTTTTTTAGGCGTTTGATGTACCCGTATAGTTTACTTGCCTGACTTTGTTGATTACTCATCCCGACTTAACCTGGGCATGGAAACGTCTGTGAGGCTGCACAACGTTTCTGTAATTTACCCACTTGTTCTCAATCACCATCCAGCTAAAACGGGTTTCTCTCCATCACAGCCGTCAGTGGGCCACAAAAGATGTAGACGAAATATGCGTCCGCCAAATGTGGGACGCTCAATGCAGTCTTAAACTTACCAGGCCTGGTGGCATTTCAAACGTGCCCATTTGCAGGATGACCGGACAAGCCATAATCCACCTCCCTTGACAAGTTGACTCCGCCAGGTGTCTCAACCCCAGGGGTACAACGCAATCCACAACTGTCATGACAGCTGCAAACAACGGAATTAAACCTGCATTTTCAGGTCGAAAAGACCAGCGCAAATGTTTTATTTTAATCGGGACGCTGGAAAAAACCTGGCACATTTTTCGAATGCTTTGGAATACTGAAACAAAAAAGAACAAGGTGGTTCGGATGAAAATCGATAGCTAACCCTCCTCTGTGAAAAAATGTTTAGCAATCTCCATCCCGGGTACTTTGGCTAAGGAGAAGTTGATCCAGCTGTCTGATCCGGCAGTCAAGACCGTCGTGGCGTCTCTTGTAGCCGGGTGTATGAGGAAGTCCAGGCTGATTTTCTGAGAGTCGGTCCCCAGAAATAATCGCGCCAACAAAACGGACACAGTCGCACCCAGATGATTTAGTAATAAAGCGTGAATGCGAGTCACTCCATGAAAAAAGGAAACCAAGCGAGATCTCGGGCTTCTAGTCATTCTTTCCTTTACAACTGCCTTACAGAGTAACTTGCAATGGGCTGTAAGTATTCGTATTACCTTACCGAAGATCAAGCGTACATCCGAGGATTGCCCCCCGGAGGATCGACAACTGGGTCACAGTGGCCTTAGTGGCGAATCGCAAAACCAGTTTCTGCCTGCCAGCAGATCACCTGACTCCGACTTATAACCAACCTGATGGTAGAAATGGGCTCTAGTGCCTTCAAGAGCAGGCCGACGCGACTGAGTGCGACTCCAGATCGCAGCCTTTATTCAACCATGCAGCAGTCTCGACTACAAAGGAAGATGTTACTCAAAGTGAGGCAAGTCACACCAGGAATTATGGTATCGTTTCTTTTGAAAACGCAAAGGGCACAGGAGGGAATCCTACGCAAAAGTAAAAAATCACAAAATAGGCGAGATCAGCTGTGCAAAATCAAGCCTCAAAGTCTACTGATAGATCAGCCACAGGTGCTGATCCCCGCCCTTTGGACAGTTGCGACAGCCTTACAAGCACTGAAAATGCGAGACGTCTAGGCTTATACCTCGTTTGGTCAAAACTAACTTATCCAACTTCGGAGTAAGCCGTGACCCATGCCGTTAATAGCGAAAGCCACAAAAGTGACGATAGTGTACCGGAAAATCTCACGCACACTGGGTTGACACGCCTATCTCTGACAACCAGGGGCCCACACAAACAAGGGAGGAATCAACTGCGGTCAACTAAGCCATGTAAACTTAACTCAATCAAAATGCTGTTTGCTCGATTCAGGGCGCGGTTCTCAGGTTAATTGAGCATTTCGGAAGAGTCACCTTGGGGTCATTGTAAGCAAGACCGATTCTGCAGAGCCGAATGAGAGACGCGTAATTCCAGAGCCCCCGGGAAGGCAAAACAATGTCGGAGCTGGGTTTTTATACGGTATTAATATTGTAAGACATGTTCACAAATTTTAAAAAACTCGACAGTAGATAGTCGTCCAAAGCAAATGGTGCACTTGGACTACAAAAGTACAAACCAAAAAAGTAACAGGCTCCCAGGTGAGGCAGTCACACGTGCACAAAGTCGGTCACAGACGATAGGATGGCCTCAAGGCCGAATAAGTGAATTGGTAAGGACAAGTAAACGCCAGTTTATTTACGCGGTGGTTACCAATGAAAACATGACAAACGTGGGGAATTTCAAGTGTCAATGTAATAATCAATGCCGTTAATGTGCCAGGGTGTTCTAAAAGGCCTTTTGGAGTAAACGAACATATGTTCCAGAATCATCCGACGACAGCGGACGCAGGTATCCAAAATGTGGGTCACAAACATCAGTCACTGAATGTTCTGACGCGTGAAAAAACTACGTCCCCGAAATGTTAAACCGGGGCAAACCGGACAAACAGGGGCAAAATCCCCATACGAGGCAGCGGATTTTGGAAGATCCAATGCGGAAGGTAGACCAGTACCCCGCGGAGGCCACTTTGATCCTTGGACTCATAACTAGCTCATAAGTACTAATCATTTAACCAAACTTCCAGCACATTAACTGCGACCCACCTACCAAAGCGGAAGAGCTAACGTCCACAATCTGCCCTAAATTTTCAACAAACTTCGCGATATTAAACAGTCTGCTTGTCTTAACAGCCGTCCATGATCGCACGTAAAGAGCATTATCTAAGCGGGAGTCTGTAGCGGACTAGGACCTAACCAGCGTGTTCGGATAAATTAACAAGCAAAAGTAACCAATGCAAAATCACAAAAATCACAATAGGAAAGGAATGAGTAGTCAAATGGGGACTCACGAATGCGTAGGTTCAGTAGTCCACTACACCGATCCGAATGCAGTAACTGGCTGTGAGAGGAAAATATTCACTCGTCGAGATTTCCTGCAGACGGCTCCGTGTGATTGATATATTCCACGGTAGGAAAATTATTCACGGCTAAAAAAATGTCACAGGGATTTATTGTGACGTTTAACAGTTGACACAAACACAGAGATTTAGTCCCACTGGTTCAACAGTCAACAAACAGTTCAACGGGCGTAAATACAGTCGTTCAGCAAGAAGTCAGCAGGTCGCGCCGGAAAATTGTGTATTCGTAACATTAAAACAAACGTCATGATACAATGTGAACGACAGTTACAAAGTGTGGTTCAAGTTCAGGAAGAATGGTAAATGTGACAACGGATTACAGACACTACAGTACTCCCCCCCTAGAGCGTCAGG